>NW_005187665.1:324176-330208 GCF_000239375.1 Pundamilia nyererei | reverse complement strand
AGTTTCTGTCTGATTTCTCAGACTTTATATCTAATTTAGTTCTGAGCTCAGATAAAATAATTATTGTGGGTGATTTTAACATCCGTGTAGATGCTAGAAATGACAGCCTCAACATGGCATTTAGTCTGTTATTAGACTCAATTGGTTTCTCTCAAAATGTAAAAGAACCCACCCACCACTTTAATCACACTCTAGATCTTGTTTTAACATATGGCATAGAAACTGAACATTTAACTGTGTTTTCTGAAAACCCTCTCCTGTCTGATCATTTCCTGATAACATTCACATTTACAATAATTGATTACACAGCGGTGGAGAGCAGACTTTATCAAAGTAGATGTCTTTCTGAAAGCGCTGTAACTCAGTTTAAGAATATAGCTTGTGATAACTTCACAAATGTTACATTTGAGGTTTTTTTTGTTTTTAGAAGTTAGTTATTTATCAAAATATTTATTTTTGAAGTAATTGAAACAACACAATTTTCTTTGTTTATTTAGTTGAGCCTTAATTTGCAAAAATCATTGGGATTTTCCAACAGTGGCCAATCTACAAAATTTTACATGGGATGCAAAGGAGGGGCAAGTTGTCTAGGCAGGGTGGCACATACATCTTCAGTGAAGTGAAATCCCCCTGTTTAAATGGAGTCAACAATACAGCCACAAAAACTCTTTAAAACTATTTATTGCATCATTGTCTCTTCTAAGAAATCAAAGACAAGGTGATTTTTTTTACAAGTTTTAAAGTAGAAAAACTTAGTGTAATAAAATCATTTGAATGTAATTATGTATGCCTTTATTTGAAGGGACAATAAGAAAGACAGTTTCATTTAGGCAGTCTTGGCTTGTGAAGAATGAATTTACACATGCTGATATATATTTGCGTTTGCACAAGTAGGACAATAAGAATAGGGAATACCCTCAAAACAGTTATGTCACATTATTGATTTCAGAGGAAGACAGAAGATAAAGGGAATAACCCCATATCCCTTCTTCACCTAACTTTCACCCCCTTCTATTTCTGGACGTCACATCTTTTGAGACATATGAATTTTCATTCATATGAGTACGAGTACACTTAATTTCATGTCTTATTCAGGGTTAGCTATTTTCTCTTCAGTTAGGTTTACGATTAGCCAATTTTTACACAAACATCCCTTCTTACATGATATGATTTACAGATAAAAATCATGTTTATTCACATTCTACAGAAGAAAATATCAGCTATTTGTTTAATTCTAAAAGCAAAGTAAAACATGGTAATCAACAATGCTAAAGGAAAACTGAGTATAGCAAAGAAAAAGTATGGTGTATAAATGCAGCACACTTCTATGATTTTGTAGCTTTTGTCAAAAATAATATTCCACCAAAGAAACTTCCAACTAACGTGTCAGTTTGTGGATATAAACACAGCAATCGTTTAATTTATTGTCTGCAATGTCAGCTTTACAGAACCATTAATCCTCATTTTTTAAGTTCATTTACTTTCAAAGTGTAATAGTTCTCTTGTAATTTTAAAATTTTCAGTTGCATTTTTATTTTTTCCCGCTTCAGTTGATCAAGATCCATCGTATTCAAACCAGAGCTGGCTGAGGGCCCAGGCGACGGGGCCTCCGTTATGTCCGCACTGCAAGTAAAAACACTCTTGTTTATGGAATTTTTTTTAAATATATTTTTTATATATTTTGTCTAGAAAGAAAATATACTCTTAACAAGCAATTTTTGCACAAGAAAATTAAGCTCATTCAAGAAAAATGTCTGAATGTTCTCAGTCATCCATGTCATTGTAGTCTAAGGAGCTTGGAAAGAAAAGTGTCTGGACTTCTTTAAATAGCTTGAAGACGTTTCACCTCTCATCCGAGAAGTTTCTTCAGTTCAGAACTGAATATTCTGGTTCTGATTCTTGAAATAAGAAAGATAATCTTATTCTAGAAGAATAAGATTATCTTTCTTATTTCAAGAGTAAGGCCACTTGAATGACTTTTCAATTTAAGAAATGCATAAAGGCAGCCAGCCCAGGTGTCACTGTTGGAGAAAGAGAAGACCCAGTTGCACACAGATAACAATTGATCACTTATCTGGCAAGTAATACTTAAATACGCAAACGGTCCAAGAATACTACCAGGCTTAGTGCAATACTTCAGCACTGACTGTCATTCAGCCACACCAATAAATAGTCCTGCCTAAGAGAGCGGCAGCATTTCCAGGTAAACAATCGCCACAAAGCCGTAGAGAAAAAGGAAAGAGAGAAAAAGAAGAACAAACAAACACAGGCAGGTCGACCAGGCTGGAGTCTGACCCATGGTCTTTTGTTGCATGTCTTCCCCTCTCTCTCCCTCTACTTTCCTGTCAGTTCTTCACTGTCTCTATCAATAAAGGCCAAAAAATAAAATATAAAAAATTTAAATCTAGACCTACCTATAGAAAGCTTTTTTATTTATGTGAAAATCTAAATTAAACACTAAAATAACAAAATAATTCTTCAAAATAGCTTGTTCAAGAAAGCATAATACTCATCATAGGTAAAAAAATTTTAATAATCAGTGTCTTTCCTTGTAATAATTCAAATTTTCTTAAATTAATCACACATTTTAGCCTAATTTAGGCATAAAACAGATTCATTTGCTAGTTTTAAGGATTCTAGCAAAACAACTTACCCAATTGGCAGATTTTTTCTCTCAAAACTAGACAGTTTTGTCAGATTTAAGAATATTTGGCTAATTTCAAGTAGAGTTGGTTTTGCAGTGCGAGAAATAAATGCCGTCGAAAAACAACCCTTTAAGATTGTGTGAATAAATTCAAAATATTTGCCTAAATGATATGAGAGCTTTATCTTACCCCCCTTCTGGCCACATGGATTGTAAATCAGCTACTTTGTGGCCAGAGCAGTGAACAGCTTTATGCTCTTGCTGATCTGACACGGCCAGAGGTTCACAGGAAGGACCTGTACATTTAGAAAACATGTTGGGAAAAGAAGACCAGAAGAGATCAAAAGAAATAATAAAAAATAAAACAAATACATGAAACTGGATTTATTTTTCTAGAAAAAAAAAAAAGCAGACAAAAATCATGCTAGTGATTCTGGTTTTTGAACAACTCACTCAGTTTGTCTTCAGGTTCTTTCTTAACATTTTGCTGTTTGATTGCTGTGTTCTTTACCACATCTCTGTTATTTCCACTGACTTTAGATCTTGGAATCTCAGGATGATGTCCAGTCTTCTGTTTCAAAGACAGCCAATTATATATGAGTATCCTTATTTATAATTTCATTTGAAAATAATAAAACTATTTTGAGCAACATTTAGTTTAATCCAAGTTTTATTTATATAACACAGAAACTATAAAGAGTCAGCTCATGGTGCTTTATATTATAAAGACCCTACAATAATACAGAGAAAATACCAACAATTAGATGACCCCCTATGAGCACGTGCTTTAGTGACAGTGGTGTTTTAATTTGTCTTTATTTATTATTTAGTTTTTAATAAAATAAAACAGTCTTACCTCAGGAAGGCTATTAACGACACCCTTTACTTCGATCTTCAGTGCAGGTTTCACAGGTGTCAAAATTGTGCTTGTTGTTGTCTTCTCTGAAAAAAGAAGGATGATTAAAATATGAGCATACACACTTTGGAATTATTAGAATTAGTTTGATGTTGATGTTCAGTCTGAACTTCAGCAGATCATCTTGACCATGTCTCCATGTCTTTATTGAGTTGCTGTCATGTGATTGGCTGATTAGATTTTTGCATTAATGAGCAGTTGGACAGGTATACGCAATAAAATGGCCGTTTAGTGTCTTTTGGAAAGTACAACTATTCATTACAGAACACACCCGACCTGTTTTGATCACAAAGACATGCGGAAATAATATTTATTCAAGCTGCAAACAAAACTACTAGTTAGCTGTGTGCACATATGTGCTAACATATCTGTAAATGCTTACATAAAATAAAAAGGCTCCTAATTTTAGCACAAGCCTGTAGAAGGATTTCACTCATTGTTTGGAGAACTTCAATTATCATTTCAGAACTGAGCCAAATTAACTGTACACCCACACTCATCTCACATAATCAGAGGTTAAAGAAGGACGAACCTGTGAACTTAGAAAATAGATTGAAAGTGTTTTTCTTCTACTTCAACAACAAAAAAAGCAAAAAACTACATAGAAGTTGAATACAACCTTAAAGTGCTTTTAGTATTTGAACAACTCACTCAGTTTCTCTTTGGGTTCTTGCTTAACATTCAGCTGTTTGATTGCTGTGTTTGTTGCCACATCTCTGTTATTTCCACTGACTTCAGACCTTGGCATGTCAGGACGATGTCTAGTCTTCTGTTTTAAAGACAACAAAGAATATATTTGTATTTATTTTAAATAGTCGGACTGGATGTTGTAAAAGCATACATTTGTAATTTGTCATGCTGAACCATAATATTTGCCAAATTTCTATCTTGATGACGGTGCTGTTGTAAAGCAGAGTACTCTAAGATGATTAACATACTCAAAAGTTCCAGCAATGCAAAGTACAGTGAAACATTTAAATAAAATAATTTGTCTTGCCTCAGGAGGGATGTTAATGATACCCTTTACCTCTTTCATCTGTAATGCATGTTTTCCAGGTGTTGGAATTGCACTTGTTACTCTGTCTGCAAAAAGAGGAAGAGTTATTTTCATACACAAACAAGGTCTTTGTTATCCAAACATACCAATAGGAAATATATTGGAAATGTCACCTTTGGTACTACTGCTGTCAGTATGGTTAGAGGGAACAGCAGGCACAGTCTCTTCCTCATCATTATCATCTTCTTCATCCTCATCTTCCTCAGTGCTACGCTGATCGTCACCAACATCATCTTCATCCATATCCTCATCTTCATCTTCATCAAGATCTTCCTCGCTTTCTTCTTCTTCAGAAGAGATATAAATCGGTGTAGCATCTTCATCTTCGTTTTTCTTAGTGTCAGGCTCATTATCTTCATCCATATCATCATCATCCTCTTCTCCATCATCATCTTCATCTTCATCATGATCCTTGGGTTCTTTCAAGAGATGTTTAAATGTTTAAAATATTACAACGTACATGGAGATTTTCTTGACTTTTTCTATGCAAATACTCTTTTTTTCTGAAATCCTGTGGTGTATTTGACAAAACTACTGACGTCTTCAAACAGCTGATTAAAAATAATATAATAATGTTTGCATGCTTTTGATTCATATTCTCAAACATTCTCTGGTTTTGAGGCACAGATAGAAGAAAGAGCAGACAAACCTGTTAAGAGGTCCTGGGACTCAAGGTCTGATGATTGTCGTTTTCTTTTTTTTTGTCTATATCCTGTAGTGGTTAGGTCACCTTTCTGTGATAAGTTAATTCAACACTTTATTTAGTGAAATCTGATTTTTGTAGATTCATAAAAATGCAACAAAGTACCTTGATCCAATAGCGTAGAGTTTTTCCTTTGTGGTAAATAGATGACTTCCATTTTCTGCTTGACTCTTTTCCTGCAAGCTTCTCAAACTTAGATGGAGTGTAAAAGAAGCCTTTACGGTAAATACATGCCTCACCTATATTTATAAAGAAAAAAGTAATCGTTTTTATGAAAAAGTTATTCATTGATTGATGTATTTATATATGTACAAAAGAGAAAAGGAAAGACTGGTAGGACTGGTAAGAAAACAATACTGTATGCACTTACCTTTTCTCATCTTCTCTTTATTCAGGATGCCCTTTTTGGTTCCACATTTTACACACCAGAGGTCTGTTTTTTTGAATCACCAAAAAAAGAAGAAGTACTTTCTCCATAAAAATAAATATTAAATGTATTTTCATGGTCAATTTACAATGTACTAATAATTTGCAATTGTAGAGGTTGTATAAAGAGAGATGCCAGTTGTGGGAGTATTTCCTACTTTCATTGTAATAGTTGTGATAATGCAAATATTTATAATTCAATTCAGTTTTATTTATATAGCACCAAATCACAACAACAGTCACTTCAATGCATTCTATTGGAAGGTACAGACCCTGCAATAATACA
>NW_005187665.1:322667-324156 GCF_000239375.1 Pundamilia nyererei | reverse complement strand
TTTCTAGAGACAGAGCGAGTAGTACATTTTGTTCTTTTCCTATTAAGAGTAAAATATGAACATATACTTTAATGCAACATAAAACTCATAAAAGCGTTTCCTCTTTAACAACCCCTTATGAGCAAGCACTTTGGTGACAGTGGCAAAGAAAAGCTTTTTAACAAGAAGACTCGGGCAGAACCAGGCACAGGGAGGGTCAGCCATTCTGTCACGACCAGTTGGAGTGAGGGAGGGAGAGAGGACAAAAGACATGCTGTGGAGTTGGTTCTTCAGTAGGTGATGCTGCCTAAATGAAGTGAAAATGTTGCCCGTCTTATTGTCACTTTGGATGAAAACTTGAAATACATCAGTTTGCTCCATTATCCAACACTTTTTGGGGGTTTTCTTTCCTTAAATGTTACATTTAAATAAAGCCAAAAATGTCCTCCAGTTAAGGTATAATGCGATGCTAAGATCCCTGGAGAGTGTTTCCTAAACCTATATCTGCCAAAAACTTTGCAGTCACGTAAAATAATTTTAATGTAATTATGCATGTCTTTATCTGAAGAAACAAAAGAAACGCAGTTTTATTTAGGCAGTCTCAACTTGTAAAGAATGAATTCACACATGCGTTTATATATTTGCATTTACACAAGTATGACAATGAAGAATATGAAATACCCTCAAAACTGTCATGTCTCATTATACCCTGCAACTTCAACAGCTTCAGAGAATTATATTTCGCATGCAGAAATATATTTTAATAAACAGATCTTTAAGGTAAAATGACACAAAGGACTTACTGTTCTCATTTTTATCATCCGCAAATCTCTTTTTCTTCAAGATAATTCCTTTTTTCCTTTTGGGTTTCTCATATTTTTCCCATGGAAATCCTGGAAGCAGGCTTTCAAGGGATTTATCCATTTTTTATTTTTCAATATTAGATATCGCCTTCCTAAACAGACTTTAGAGAAGAAAAGTTATTTTCAGCTAAAATAACGCTCTTGAATCACTTAAATCAATTACAGTCACAATCATTTAATAAAAAAGTGACAAGTGTCACGAAGTACAAGGTGGACTCACGCGCTGGACTCCGAGGATGATGCACACAAGAGAATTTATTAAAGAACAATATCCAATGAGTGTATATACACAGATGCAGGGCAGTGCTATGTACAAAAGGTGAGGGAGGGGGGCAGGGCTCCTGGGAAAATCCAGGGGAACACGCTCGTCTCTCTCCACACAATCCAAACACGAATCCACTCACACACCAGGGAAACAGTCCAAGGAATCTGTACACAAAAAAACGCTTGTTAGATTCTAAACACACACTGCACGGGAAAATACTTGCTGGGACGCTTGACTTTCACTGATGCGATTCTCACAACAATCCAGCAAAGAACAGCCGTTGCTTCCTGTCTTAAATACCATCCACACTGATGAGGCACAGGTGTTTCTTCCTCCGAGGGCGTGGGCCAAGGGCGTGAACCCATAATGAGTTCAGCCCTGG
>NW_005187665.1:288957-296127 GCF_000239375.1 Pundamilia nyererei | reverse complement strand
CTGTGGTGCTCCTGTGCTGCTGACCACAGTGTCAGACGTGGCCTGACGTACTGCGGTCTGTCTGTGAGGTAGTCAGAGATCCAAACAGCCTAAACAATCCTGTTTAGTTTCTCCTGGAGCAGACAGGGCTGGGTTGTATTGAAGGCGCTGGAAAAGTCAAGAAACAGGATCCTGACCGTGCCTTTTCCCCTGTCCAGGTGTGAGTGGGCTCTATGTAGGAGGTACAGGATGGCATCCTCCACTCTGACATCCACCTTGTAGGTGAACTGTAGTGGGTCCTGGGCATGTTGTCGGAGGAGGCTGAGGAAGAGCCGCTGTAGAGTCTTCATAAGATGTGACGTCAGTGCCACCGGTCAGAAGTCATTCAGCTCATTGGGCCGGTTTTTTTGGGGGACTGGGACGATGCAGGATGTCTTCCAGAGGGTGGGCACGCTCCCCAGTCGCAGGCTGAGGTTGTAGACTCGTTGTAATGGCTCCCCAAGTTCAGCAGCACATGCCTTTAGCATCCTAGGACACACCTTGTCTGGGCCTGCTGCCTTCCTGGGGCGAGAGGGCTCTGTAGTAAAGGTGAGGGTGGGGTGGCACTGTATGCATCTCTCAAATTAGCATACAGTAGGTCAGTTGTCCTGTTGCTCCATGTGGGACAATTCACAAACTGGTGAAAGTCAGCCAGAGTAGAATCTATTCCTGAAGACTACTTAAAGAAATGAGAACAAAGCTGCATAAGAGAGTTCAGACTGTGTCGAAGAATAAAGGTGGTCGTACCAAATATTGATTGACTTTCAAACTCGTTGCCATTTTAAAACTCTGTATTGTATTTCCATGTATATTTCCACAAATCCTTACATCTACTTTTTCCTAGTAGTATAAAGACTAATCTTTACTCTCTTTATTAATATAAAGAAAAAGAGGTGGGTCAATACTTTTGTGCAATACATTTTTACAGTTCTATTATCTGATTAAATATGAGATTAATGAGATAATATCAGATGACTATATTTTCTAACTATGGACTGAAAAGTTTGTGTGAAAATTATTTTTGTTAATTAAATCAGTTCGATATATCATCTGTCAGACATTTGAATGATAAATCACTAACACAGTAAAAGCTCATCTATTTCTTTTTCTTAGAAAGAGCTGGTATTTTTCCTGGAATAATTGGACAAATCTTATAAGACACCACAATCAAAATGATTCCTATTCCACAAAGCCATTTAGCTGCTACCCCAAGATTGCAACATAACAGTAGACACAATACAGCCAGTAACAGGATGCTCTTCATGAGGTAGGACTTGCTGCACAACTCACTGTTTCTTTAGAACTTCATGGCTTTCACATATTAGCCCATACTGTTGCATCCCAGTGCACAACCAGTATGAACCTTTTTATTATGTTCTTACATTGTGTACATAGCATTTTGGATAGCATTTGTTGATGAATATGATAAAAAGCAAAGATTAATACGTTGTATGTGGTGTTAGGATACAATATATGGTTTGTTTTGGTTTTATATGCCTGTTGAAATATCTTTTCTTAGCTTACTTTTTCAGAAAATAAAATTTTGTATGATTAACCAAAATGATCCAGGCATTAATGCTTCATTTACTGCAGAAATTGCTATTACTAAATTTAACCACTGATTGTATTTATGTTATACTGATATTAGTCTTCTTATTATCCATAACTTAGTTGCTTTGCGGCAACAGATTCACTACTGAGCAGAGATCCAAGAGACAACAGGCTCCAGGTGGCCAAGCTGAGACCTGAGGGCGAAAGTTAAAATTAATTTAGAGAATAGAAAAGAGACTCGAAAAGTGACCTAAAACTATCAAGGTAAATATGTTGCAAAATGTGAGAGCTTGAAAATTTTTCACTTGCTTTTCTCAAATCCACACATGGTCAAATATATAGATATATAAAAGGACACTGCAAAAATGAGAAGGAGGATTTTCCACCCTGATGATACAGCAGCACAAACTCGGCAGTGTGTGAGAAAGAGGAGGAGGCAGAAGAGCCAGCGCCAGCTGAGAGATGGAGAGAGGAGAGACTGTTCTTTCTTTGTGAAAGACTGCTTGAAAAGTTGAAAATAACTAACTGTCTGTTCTGAATCAATCTTATTAGGTATTGTTAAAATAATTTTATCATTAAATATTTCACTTTAGGAGAAAGTGCTCAGGTAGTTACAGGTAAAAACTGTGAGTGACAGTAAAAGGTTCTATATTCAGAAACTTAATCAACACCAGAATATCCCTGACAATAAATGTCAGTATTTTTTTCTTGACTTATATAAAACATGGTGTATCTTGGATTAATAGCACTACTGTGTTTATTGCATATATATTTTTCAGTCCCGTGGGCTCAGCCTCAGAAGAGGAAACAACTAAGACTAGTGTTACTTCCCCCTCCCCGCCTAGACCCCTCAGGGGAACGTAACACAAAATGGCTCTCTCTCCCGAGAGTGCCATTTTGTGTGGGTCCAGCTAGTGAGCTGTGTTTTGCGGTTTCCAGCTGGTGAGCTGACTTTTTGCCTTACTGACCGACGCCTGACTTTTGTTTGTGTTTCTTTTATGGTGATAACGGCTTGTCCGTCTCTTTTAGTTGAATTACTTCAATAAAACTGTTTTAATTAACTGTTTCGCCTCCCTGACTCCTTTTTCTGACCCGGTCACTTTTGTTACTTCCCCCTCACCGCCTAGACCCCCCCCAGGGGAACGTAACAACTAGACTGTCCCATGTAACAGCCTTGCACTTCCAGCCTTCAAAGCTCCCAGCCTATGTAGACTGAAGGCTGGGAGCTTTGAAGAATGCAGGCCCTGAACTGGGACACACCTAATATGACATTTCATCTGACGTCTGATGCTGGTTTCCTGAGACCTGACATATTTTTTTCATTCTTTGTTTTTAAAAGGTAGTGATCTGGAGTGTCGTATGCCACATGATAAAATACCAAAATACAGTCTGGCTCATGTAATGTAGGCTGTGCAACACCTGTACAGTTTTAGCTATGACTTTAGCTATTCACGGATTGCTTAAGTACATAGTGTTTATCATCAATCCAAACAAAACAAACAAAAAGAATAATTACCTCAGTTATGTCCACAGGCAGCTGATGATTCCCAAAGCAGTAAAAATGAAACTAGTAACTCCCACTACCTTACTGAGACACCCGAAGAGCTTCTGTTTTTCTACACCAACAAGCCAGAGCTTATGTTCAAACAACCACCAGGGGGTTCTGTAGTGTCAGCCTTAGCTTCATTGACGAGGTCTGTTTATCTCACATGCGCATTAGAAAGACAGATAAAGCCTCACAATCAATAACAGCTGCGTTCTGATTAAGTTAAAATAAATTATTCTCAAAATTTATTTTGTTTCTTTTATTTCTCCATATCACATTACAGCCACTGACATTTATACATGTTATTGTGAAGTCATAGTACTAAGAACCTAATAAAATTACAGTTAATTTTAAAATTGCACATGTGTACAATGTGCACAATTGCAGTACTGTGCAAAAATCTTGAGTCACGTGTCATTTTTCATGTTTTGGTTCTAAGGAGGCAGATTTTCTTTTCTTTTGTTTCTTTTAAATCTTAGCCTTGAGCCTGTTCTCCATGATTTCACTCTTATCAGTCCAGTCCTTCTGTAGCTGACCACACAGTACTGTGCAAAAGTTGCATGTCTTTTTTTCTCTGGGATTCCTTAAGGTCTTTCGAAGTCTTTTAATTTTTTTAGATTATTAGGCCACTTATAACTGACTATGAATCATTCAAGCAAAAGAAAGAAAAAAAAACACATCATGCCAGTGTTGGATTCCCCTCTGTCTCCTTCTGGCCACCTGTGCCTCAATTTTATTCCACAACCTACACATCCACATTACTCACACTCTCAAAACACATACATGTAGGGCCTTGGGGGTGGGCATATTATACGCCATCCAGAGGACAGTCTGTGTATTCAACCTCACCTCTGGTGCCGGTGCCCACCTCTCAATTTTAAATACATGTAAACATTGAGGTTTCTTGGGAAGGGCTGTGCTGACACCTGCTGCTCTCTGGCAGGAAGCACCATGCCCTCCCGTGTTTTAAATGCACTTTAGAACAGCACGCAGCAACACTACATATCAGCGGGCGGAGGAACCTGACAGGTGATCCAGGTGATTTTTTTAAGTGCGCTTTCTCACTGTCCCTCTTCCCCTGTTTTTCTTTCCCTCCCTCCCTCTCTTTCTTTCCTTCTCCCTTTCCTGCCCCCCAGTCATGTCTGTCCTGTCTGTAAAAACTGAAAATAGAATAAATAAATAATAATAACAAAGGTCAGTGGCCTGTATTTGTACAGCACTTTACTAGTCCCTATGGACCCCAAAGCGCTTTACACTACATTCAGTCTTCCACCCATTCACACACTGGTGATGGCAGCTACATTGTAGCCACAGCTGCCCTGGGGCGACAGAGGTGAGGCTGCCGGACACTGGCGCCACTGGGTCCTCTGACCACCACCAGTAGGCAACGGGTGAAGTGTCTTGCCCAAGGACACAACAACCGAGACTGTCGGAGCCGGGGCTCGAACCGGCAACCTTCCGATTACAGGACGAACTGCCAACTCTTGAGGATTGCCCCTTGAATGGACCAATATAGCAAGGCTGTGATGATCCACTTGGTAAAGTAAATCCGTTGGGCATCTTTCTTGGCCTTCAGACAATAATTCTGATGGCTAAAGAACCAGACGGGACAGGCAACAAAAGAAGAAGAAAAAAAAGATATTGGAACATTTGTATCGCTACATAAATAAATGAGATAAAACTCAGTACTTACTTTTAAAGTTTACTCTTCAAAAGACATGAGAGATTTTTTTAAGTTTACCTTTTTCCCCCAAGAAAAAAAAAACCTTCTTGTTGTTTGTCCGTGGTTGTCAAAAAGCTAGTTGGTTCATTAATGCCACCAACTGGCATGGAGTGTGGACCTGAATGTCAATTAAGAATTAGAGCCTATAGGATAATTAAATATAGCCTGATAACTTTTCTTCTTGAGTTAATTCACATAAATCAATTGAATCTAGTCTATATGTACCTAACCTAACTAGGTTTTGAATAAAAAAAGAAAAGAAAAATGCCAAAGATAACACCACAGCACTGAAACTCTCCTTTTTTCATTTTGTATTTTCTCATTATGATTGAACAAATTTCCATGAAAATATTTTTGTCTAATCTATTGCTTTTCTCTTACAAATTTCTAAAATCTCTTGCTCCTTATGCAAAATATAAAGAAATGAGCAGTGGTTCAAGACATTGCATGATGCTGTTTACAGGCTATGTCTTACAATGATTACTGCAGCTTGGGCAAAGTCTAAAGGAAACACAGTTTCATAACATTTAGCGCAATTTACAGATAAAAAGCATCAATATTGTTTATTCACATTTTACAGAAGAAAATACCATCTATCTATTCCATCACAGAAACAAAGTAAAACACTGTAATCAACAATACTAAAGGAAACCTGGGTATAGCAAAGAAAAAGTACGGTGTATAAATGCAGCACACTTGACTTTGCAGCTTTTCTCAAAAGCAACATTCCACCCAAGAAACCTCCAGATAATGTGTGTCAGTTTGTGGATGTAAACACAGCGATCGTTTAATTTATTCTCTGCAATGTCAGCTTTACAGAAGCATTAATCCTCATTTTTTAAGTTCTTTTATTTTCAAAGTATAATAGTATTCTTTTAATTTTAAAACCTTTAGTTCCATTTGTACTTTTTCCCTCTTCAGTTGATCAAGATCCAAACCAGAGCTGGCTGAGGGCCCAGGCGATGGGGCCTCTGACATGTCCGCACTGCGAGTAAAAAAACGCTTGTTTATGGAATTTTTTTTCATATTTTTTGTCTTGAAAGAAAACATATTCTTAACAAGCAAGTTTTGCACAAGAAAATTAAGCTAATTCTAGGAAAATATGTCTAACTTTTTCTTAATAAAATATTTCAGCTCATCTTGAGCTTTATTTACCAGTTACAGGGTACACTGCAAAAACAGCTCTACTTAAAATAACCCAGATTTTCTTAAATCTGACAAAATTGTCTTATTTTGAGAAAAAAATCTGCCAATGGCATAAGTTAAAGTTGTTTGGCTAAGGTCATTAAAACTAGCAAATTAATCTAACCTTACTCAATTCTGATCGTGGTTCTGATCCTTGAAATAAGAAAAATAATCGTTCTTATTCTGGAAGAATAACATTATCTTTCTTATTTCAAGAGTATGGAAAGGCCTGTAATGGCCTGTAATAAATTAAACACAATTAAACACTAAAGTAAGGAAATAATTTCTGAAAACAGTTTGTTGAAGAAAGCATAATACTCATTATAGGTAAAGATTTTTTTTAATAAGGATGTCTTAATAAGGGTGTCAGGGTGTCTTTCCTTGAAATAAGTTACATTTTCTTAAATTAATCCTAAATTTTAGACAGTTTTGTCTAATTTAAAGGTATAAATCAGTTAGATGCATGATAGATAGAAAATGGCTTCAATCTTCAAACATCTGAAACAAGCCCTATAAACTGCAATAGCCAACAGCTCGGCTAAAGCACCAGTATGACTCACACTGATCTTTTTTTCTTTCTACATCTTGAACAAAGGAAGGCACGTGATTAAGGATTCTGGCCAAGCATATTTTACTTACCCTATTGGCAGATTTTTTTTCTCAAAACAAGACAGTTTTGTCACATTTAGGAATATTGGGCTTATTTCAAGTAGAGCTGTTTTTGCAGAAATAAATGCGGTTGAAAAAAACTTTTAATACAGTGAATAAATGATAAATCTTTGCCTAAATGATATGACAGCTACATCTTACCTCATCTCTGGTCTCATGGATTGTACTTCAGTTACACTGTGGCCAGAGAAGTGCACCTCTGTATGTTGATGGTCATCTGACACAGCCCAGGGTTCAGAAAACATATTGAAAAAAAAGAAAAGAAACACACACAGGTTTTTTTTGCTTCTCTTGCTTTTTGATTACTGTGTTTGAGGTCACCACTGGTTTCCACTGACATCAGATCCTGAATTTACAATTTCTCTTTCATTTTCAGGCCCTGCCATCTCTTCATCTATCTGCTCTGTTTCCACTGCCAGTTCCTCATCTTCATCATCATTTGTGTATACACACACACACACACACACACACACACACA
>NW_005187665.1:286117-287706 GCF_000239375.1 Pundamilia nyererei | reverse complement strand
TAATAATAATAATAATAATAATAATAAAATAAATTTATTGCATTTATATACCGCTTTTAGGGGCCCTCAAAGCGCTTTACAATTCCACTATTCAGTCACTCTCGCATTCACACACATTGGTGGAGGCAGCTACAGTTGTAGCCACAGCTGCCCTGGAGCAGACTGACAGAAGCGAGGCTGCCATATCGCACTATCAGCCCCTCTAGCCATCACCAGTAGGCGGTAGGTGAAGTGTCTTGCCCAAGGACACAACGACCAAGACTGTCTGATTACAAGACGAACTGCCAACTCTTGAGCCACGAACGCCCCAAATGTACTAAAATATTTGTAAATGCTGACATAAAGTAAGAAAAGCTCTTAAAGGACAACCTTGAAACTTGTAGAAAATAGACTGAAACTGTTTTTCTTCTACTTCAACAAAAAGTACACAAAATAGAAGCTCAACACAATATTCAAGTGCTTTTAGTGTTTGAATAACTCACTCAGTTTCTCTTCAGGTTGTTTCTTGACATTCAGCTGTTTGATTGCTGTGTTTTGTGCCACATCTCTGTTATTTCCACTGACTTCAGATCTTGGCATGTCAGGATGATGTGTACTCTTCTGTTTTAAAAACAATGAAGGATATTTTAATATTTATTGTGAATAACTGGACTGTATTGGGTAAAAGCTTACATTTGGAATTTGTTTTGTATGTCATGCTGAACCATAGTATTTGCCACATTTCTAGCTTAATGACGGTGCTTGTATAGAGTAATCTCAGATCAGTGACATATTCAAAACATCCAGCAATGCAAAGTACAGTAAAACATTAAAATAAAAATAATTTGTCTTGCCTCAGGAGGGATGTTAACAATACCCTTTACTTCTTTCATCTGTAATGCATGTTTTCCAGGTGTTGGAATTGCACTTGTTACTCTGTCTGAAAAAAGAGGAAGAGTTATTTTCATACACAAACAAGGTCTTTGTTATCCAAACATACCAATAGGAAATATATTGGAAATGTCACCTATGATACCATTGCTGCCAGTATGGTTAGAGGCAACAGCAGGCACAGTCTCTTCCTCATCATTATCACTTTCTTCATCCTCATCTTCCTCAGTGCTAGGCTCATCATCACCAACAACATCTTCATCCATGTGCTCATCTTCTTGTTCTTCATCTTCATCTATATCTTTAACACGATCTTCCTTGTGTTCTTGTACAAAAGGGATATAAATGTTTAAAATATTACCGTGTACACTAAGATTTTCATAACTAGTTCTGAGCTAATGCATACTCCTTTTTCTGAACTTCCTTGGTATATTTTTTAAAGGTTTTAAAACAACTGATTAAAAATAATACTACAATGTTTGCATGCTTTTGATTAATATTTTCCAAAGTTCTCTGGTTTTGGGGTATGATAGAAGGAACAGCAGACAATAGAAAGAGAGAAAAGAAAATAGATTGAAACTGGATTTCTACTACTTCTACAAAAAATGCACAAAATAGAATTTCAACATTCAAGTGCTTTTAGTGTTTGAACAACTCACTCAGTTCCTCTTGGGGTTCTTTCTTAACATTCAGCTGTTTGATTGCTGTGTTTGTTGCCA
>NW_005187665.1:284047-285273 GCF_000239375.1 Pundamilia nyererei | reverse complement strand
CAGGTGATTGATATGTGTTTTTTGTCTGCTTATTTTGTTGGTTTTTGTTTTTTGCCCTTTATCTCTGTTCCTCTTCCCCGCTGTTTTTCTTTCCCTCTTTCTTTCTCCCCCTTTTTTTCCCCCAGTCAAGTCTGTCCCGTGTTTAGCAAGTGAAAATAAAATAAAATAAACAATAAAAGCAAAGGTGAATCAAATAGACCAATACGGCAAGGCTGGGGACAGGCCAAAAAAAAAGAAAAAAAAAAAGGACAATGCTGGATTAAAAGATAAAAGTAATTTTGAATCAGCTGTATTTTCATGAGGGTGGAAACTACCAGCACTGTAACGTGCTGTAAAATATTTTGAAGAAACTTCCTCCATCTTACCTCAGGAAGGCTATTAACGATACCATAAGCTTCTTTAATCTTCGGGGCAAGTTTCCCAGGTATTGAAATTGTGCTTGTTGTTGTCTTCTCTGAAAAAAGAAAAGTAATTAAAATATGAGCATGTGCACTTTGGGATTATTAGAATTAGTTTGATGTTCAGTCTGATCTTCAGCAGATCATCTGGTCCATGTCTCCATGTCTTCAATGAGTTGCTGTCATGTGATTGGCTGATTAGATATTTTCATTAATGAGCAACTGGACAGCTGTTGTCCTACTGGGAGACTTCAATGCTCACGTGGGCAACGAGAGAGAGACCTGGAGGAGCGTGACTGGGAGGAACGGCCTCCTGGATCTGAACCCGAGCGGTGTTTTGAGGTTGGACTCTTGTGCAAACCACAGTTTGGTCATAATGAACACCATGTTCAAACATAAGAGTGTCCATAAGTATGGCACCAGGATGCTCTAAGCCGCAGGTCGATGATCGATTTTGTAATCGTATCACCAGACCTAAGGCCATATGTTCAGGACACTCGGACCTGGCACACCTAAACGTATAGTGAGGGTGTGCTGGGAACGTCTAGGAGAGGCCCAGGTCTGCGAGATCTTCAACGCACATCTCTGGCAGAGCTTCAATAGCATTCCAAGGGAGACTGGGGACATTGAGTCCGAATGGACCATGTTCAGCATCTCCACAGCCAAAGCCGCTGCAGTGAGTTGTGGCTGCCATGTTGTTGGTGCCTGTTGTGGTGGTAACCCCCGAACCAAACAGTGGACAACAGAGGTGAAGGGAGCCACTAGGCTGAAGAAGGAGTCCTATCGGGCTTGGTTAGCCTGTGGGACCCCGGAGGCAGCTGACAGGTA
>NW_005187665.1:281340-282869 GCF_000239375.1 Pundamilia nyererei | reverse complement strand
GATGGATGGATGGATGGATGGATGGATGGATGGGACAGGTGTACCAAATAAAATGGCTGTTTAGTGTCTTTTGGAAAGTAAATAATACTTATTCAAACTGCAAACAAAACTACTATAGTAGTTATCTGTGTGGACACATGTGCTAAAACATTTGTAAATGTAAAAATGTAAATCAAGTGCTTTTAGTGTTTGAACAACTCACTCAGTTTCTCTTCAGGTTGTTTCTTAACATTCAGCTGTTTGATTGCTGTGTTTTGTGCCACATCTCTGTTATTTCCAATGACTTGAGATCTTGGCATGTCAGGATGATGTGTACTCTTCTGTTTTAAAAACAATGAAGAATATTTTAGTATTTATTATGAATAATTGGACTGTATTGGGTAAAGCATACATTTGTAATTTTGTATGTCATGCTGAACCATAGTATTTGCCACATTTCTAGCTTAATGACGGTGCTGGTGTAGAGTAATCTCAGATCAGTGACATATTCAAAACTTCCAGCAATGTAAAGCACAGTGAATCATTTAAATAAAATAATCTGTCTTGCCTCAGGAGGGATGTTAACAATACCCTTTACTTCTTTCATCATAGGTGTTACACTCGCTGAAAAAAGAGGAAGAGTTATTTTCATACACAAACAAGGTCTTTGTTATCCAAACATACCAATAGGAAATATATTGGAAATGTCACCTTTGATACCACTGCTGCCAGTATGGTTAGAGGCAACAGCAGGCACAGTCTCATCCTCATCATTATCATCTTCTTCATCCTCATCTTCCTCAGTGCTAGGCTCATCGTTACCGACATCAACTGCATCTATATCCTCATCTTCCTCTTCTCCATCGTCATCTATATCTTTAACATGATCTTCCTCACTCTCTTCTTCAGAAGAAGAGATAGAAATCTGTGTAGCTTCTTTATCTTCCCATTTATCTGCCCATACATCATCTTCATCCATATCCTCATCATCCTCTTCTCCATCCTCATTTTCTGTCGTGTCCGGGGTGGCGGACGTGTGGAGTTGAAGATGGGACCCAAAATGCAGCAGCTCTGATGCAGGTGAGTATTTATTGAACAGGAGTAGATACAAACAGAAGTGGCAGGTGAACATTAAACTGGAAAACCTAAACTGGGCAAAACTAACAAAACAAACCAGAATGAAGATGCAGGGAGGTACGGGGAAATACACAGAGAGACGGACGGCGAGATGCAGGAAGACCGAGGGGAACAACACAGACAAACCAGCAACTAACAGAGGCAGACACGAGGTTTAAATACACAGAAGGATAACGAGGGAATGAGACACAAAACGAGGGCACAGCTGGGAGTAATCCGACCTGACAAGACAGGGGAAAAGTAACCTTTACACACTGAGATCAGACACGGACCTTCAAAGTAAAACAGGAAACACATACACGTAATGACATAACACACCAACTTAACACAGACTGGGGGACACAGAACATAGGAACATGAACCATGAAACAGAAGAGTACCACCCAAGGTACCCAAAACCACAGAATAATAAT
>NW_005187665.1:278529-280386 GCF_000239375.1 Pundamilia nyererei | reverse complement strand
AAAAAAAAAAAAGTACCTTGAACCAAAAGTGCAGAGGAGCTTTCTTGTGGTAAATAGATGACTTCCATTTTCTACATGAATCTTTTCCTGCAAGCTTCTCAAACTCAGGTGGACTGTAAAAGGAGCCTTCAAACTCAATACAATCCTTACCTATAGTTATGAAGAAAAACGTAATCGTTTTAATAAAAAATTATTTATTTATTTATTGATTTATATATTTCACTGTATGTACAAAAATAGAAAAAGGAAAGACTGGTAAGACTGGTAAGAAAGGTAAGACTGTACTTACCTTTTCTCAACTTCTCTACATCCATCCAACCCTTTTTGTCTCCACATTTTACACGCCAGAGGTCTGTTTTTTCCAACACCAAAAAAAGGAAGAAGTAATTTCTCCATTAAAAAAATAATGTAAATGTATTTTCATGGTCAATTTACAATGTACTAATAATTTGCAATTGTAGAGGTTGTATAAAGAGAGATGCCAGTTGTGGGAGTATTTCCTACTTTCATTGTAATAGTTGTGATAATGCAAATATTTATAATTCAATTCAGTTTTATTTATATAGCACCAAATCACAACAACAGTCACTTCAATGCATTCTATTGGAAGGTACAGACCCTGCAATAATACAGAGAAAACCCCAAAAATCAGATAACCCCTTATGAGCAAGCACTTTGGTGACAGCGGCAAAGAAAAACTTTTTAACAAGAAGACTCGGGCAGAACCAGGCACAGGGAGGGTCAGCCATTCTGCCATATCTGCCAAAATCATGCAATCACGTAAAATAATTTTAATGTAATTATGCATGTCTTTATCTGAAGGAACAAAAGAAAGGCAGTTTCATTTAGGCATATATATCATATATATGCATTTAACAACTAGGAGGACAATAGAAAACTGCCATGTCTCATTATAGCCTGCAACTTCAACAACTTCAGAAAAATTCTACTGCGTACACAGAAATATATTTTAAATAAATAGATCTTCAGGGTAAAATGACCCGAAGGACTTACTCTTGTCATCTTTATCATCCGTGACTCTCTTTCTTTTCTTCGGGCTAGTTCTTCCTTCTTCCATTTTGTAATTATAATCTATCAACACAGATAAATAAAAAAGTGTTTTTTTTTTCAAATATATGCACCACACTATATGTGGCATTTTTTATATGAGATAAATCTTGCATTTTCTATTAGCTTTTAACATTTTAATCTAATTGTAAGTAATTCTGTTGTTCCTCTGTGGGTGACAGGAAGGAAGGAAAAACTGCCTGTCTAGGCAATGAGACTGAAAACATCTGAATACAAAGATGAAGACTCTTACCACGTACTTTTACCCATATTATCCATATAGCTTAGCCGTTTAGACTTAACTGCTATCACTATCCAAATCAACAAATCTCCTGTATACACAAATGCCCCTTATATAGATATGTGTGTGTGTCTGTGTGTGTGCATGTATATGTATAAACAAAGTTACATTCTGTAATTACAGTAACACTAAGGTCTATAACATCAGAAACCACAGGAGAGCAAATAGACAGCACATCTGTGCATAAGTTCTAGCAATCATACATCCGTTATCCATGCATAAAAACACTATAGGTATATAACTTTTTAAAAAAAGAACAGAGAGGCGAAACACCAGAATAGGGACTTACCTCTGTCGCCGACTAGATAGCAGATGATGTTCCAGAACAGGAAAATGAAACTTAACTTTTCAGTTACACTGGAAAAAATAAACATGCCCAGTCGTTAAGGTGTGTACATTGACTTCCGGTAAAGACGGCAAGTTTTACAGGTAAGACGATTTAAACTGACATTTACAGTCGCTATTTATATATGAGAGAAACCTAAAAA
>NW_005187665.1:276045-277760 GCF_000239375.1 Pundamilia nyererei | reverse complement strand
ATGTAAAATGAACTGTTGTGACCGGTCGGAATTAGCTCATGATAACTTCATAAATCTTGCCTTTTAGTTATTTAGGAGTTAATTTATTTAATAGTAATAGTAAAGGAGGGGCAAGATGTCTAGGCAGGGTGGCACACCTCTTCAGTGAAGTAGGTGAAATTCTCCTATATGTAAATGGAATTAACAAAATATCCACAAAAACACTTAAAAACTATTTATATGCATCATTGCCTCTTCTAAGAAAACAAAGAGAAGCTGAGTTTTACAAGTTTTATAGTAGAAAAACTATTGAAAAACTGTGGCAGTACAGTGTGCTGATTAGAAATGATTGTGTGGTTCTTTCACCTATGCTGAGCCACTACACGGACTCACCTACTGCGTTTCACTTTAAACCCTGACTGTACTCATTTTACTTTCACCCACAATCAGAACAGAAAATAGTTATTTTTTAAAATTCTTTTTCACTGCATTTAAAGCACATCCATTAGAATTAAATCCGAAAATGTTTTATTATCATGCACTAACCGTATTTTATTCTTATATTAATATAATATACCATGGTTCAGTTACCTTTGTACAAATGTGATTAATTGAATTGTGCTTTAAGGAGATTATTTTTACTTTCATACTTTGAGTACATTTCAGAGCCTGTACGTTTTCACTTTTACATTATGGAACGCTATCACGTTAATACCAGAGGATGCTCGGTACTAGAGTTGGATGTCTCGAGACCGGTCTTGGTCTCTAGACCACGTGGTCTTGGTCTTGTCTTGTCTCGACGGACTTTGGTCTTGGTCTTGCCTTGGGCTAGGATCCCTCGGTCTTGTCTTGGTCTCGCTGTCTCGGTCTTGCTGTCTCAGCTCGACATAGTGGTCGGGAGAATTGGAGTCAACAGTATCCATGACACACAACATAACGTTCGATAATGTGTCATGCACAAAAGCATCACCTCTAAGAGCCGTGCTTACAGAGTGCTTTGTAGTGAATCAGAAGAGTCGACTCCCATTGAGCGAGAGCCGGCTCCTCACTTAATTTCCTTTCGCTGCTCAGCTCTCACACAGTGGCTCAGCTATGCTCCAAGCAATATATATATATTTTTTTTTTTCAGCTCCAAGCTGGACACACGACCTGAGAGATCTACTGTTCACTGAAACCACATCAGGAATGGTCTCGGTAGAAAAGATGGCTGTCAAGATGTAATTTTTAAAGACGGAAAAAAAATCTAAAAAAGAATAAGGTATGCCAAATTACACAACAACTGGACAAATGGAAAATCAGTGGCAACTGGTCATATGAATGAATCCAAAAGTGAAACTCCTGAGTTAAATAATTTGAAATTTGAACACAGAAAAGTACCATCAGATTTGATCCATCATGTGTCAATGTGTCAATCAGTGCTTCATTTTATGACACGACAATGATCCCAAACACACTGTTATTCCAGAAAAAGCATACCCGGATAGAAAAACACAATAAAACACTATCAGTCATGGACCGAGCTCCCCAGAGTCTGGACCTCAACTTCACTGAAGCAGTGTGAGATCATCTTCACAAAGAGCAGAACAAAAAGCGGTCAGCATCCAAAGACAGCTTTAAACATTCTTCAAGAAGCCTGCAGAACTATTCCTGAAGACTACTTAAAGAAATGAGAACAAAGCTGCATAAGAGAGTTCAGACTGTGTCGAAGAAAAAAAGTGGTCGTACCAAATATTGAT
>NW_005187665.1:259987-260890 GCF_000239375.1 Pundamilia nyererei | reverse complement strand
AGCTGCAGGGGCTTTGCAGCGATCTTAGCCAAAGGAGCAGGCAGTGTAGAAACCGTGCTGCCGCCTTTGTTTCGTTTGTTGTTCACGATCTGAGTGCCAATGGTGTCGCAGAGGGTGGCGTCCATCAACTAGAGTGGAACAAGACACACACAAAGATATGGAGAAAGTACACCAATGAATACATCAAACAGCATTGTAATCCATGTCTTACAAATACCAGTTAACAATGTAACCGTATGCTGTCCTAAACCTTGTTACTTTATGTTATAATCCTAGTTATTTCTGCTGTACTTCCTCACAGTTGTTCAGATTAAACATCCCTGTACAAGAACCATTCATCATTTAACCCTTAAAGTCTTTCCATCTCTATATTGACTCAGTTCTCTTATGGTATTAAAAACTGTATAAATTCAGAACCACTCTGTGTGATACAGTTTTTCAAATGCGCAAGAGTAAGGATTTGGGGGTGAGAGGGTCATGGGCAGCCAAGGGGCACTGATCAGGCCGGGAACGAAAGCTGGGCCCATGTGGTCTGATCCAACAGATGAGCTACTGTAGCTCCAATTGCAAAAAAAAGTTAATACTAATTCTGATAGAAAGGTGTCAGAATACACAGTGCATCACAGTGTGTTGCATATGGGGCTGCGTGGCCACAGACCAGAAGGTGCCCTGGTCTGAGAGGTCTAGTGGAGCCCATGCTTCGATGGGTCAGGGATGTTTTGGCAGCAAAAGGGGAAAAACATAATATTAGGCAAGTGGTTATAATGTTATAGCTGGTGGTATATCGCCAACAGCAGAAGAATGCTTCTGATTTCTAGCCAGTAACCCTGAGTTTTGAATTTTGTAAGATAGACTCGGCCTGTACTCTACATCGACCACACCTTCCAAAATATATAAAGCAGC
>NW_005187665.1:254291-257656 GCF_000239375.1 Pundamilia nyererei | reverse complement strand
TGCTTAATATGCCCACCTGCAGACCAGCAGCCAATTTCAAAATGCTTTAATTCCACAATCATTCACCTAAAGAAACACGTAGTGGCTGCAGTGACTCCAGACATGCTCATGGGATGAGTTTGACATATGCTGTGTATCCACGGGGGGACTTATTGAGCACTTATGCACACTGTAAGTTTATATTCAGCCATTACTTGCATAAAAGTATAGCCTTTTCTTTTCGATGCACCCTGTGTAATAGTGTAATAGCATTTCTATGCAAATGATTAAAAAATGACATGTTTGAATTTTTAGGTTATTCAAATTCCTTTTAACAGTCATGAGATTTAATGTGTATATGTGCGGATACATCATATCATCATTTTATATGAATTATTAAAAGAGGTTAATGTATGCAAGTGTTGCCAGTTATTACTTCTGCCAGAAAGACTTCAGTCAGTCAGGTTATGTGTTTTGTTACATTCTTGCTGGTGCTCTCCTCTCACTTTGAATCTTACTTACCTGGAGCTATCTTCAGGTATGTTTTTCCATCCCCAGATGTGGTGAAGAACCGCTCTGTGCTAACAGGGTCTGATGACAGAGCAGATAAAAGCTACATAATCTACTGAAAAGCAACAGATTCTGAGTGGCCATTAAGAAAACAAAACAAAAAAGGAAGCAAATAAACGAGGCCGAATGGCCATAAATCATCTCAGGTGAGCACTCACACAGTAGTACAGGAGTAGTTGTCGTGGCAGCTTGCAGCTCTGTGTCAGCCAGCTCCTCTGCAGTCTGTTCCCCTCCTCCTCCTCTGCATGCGGTATCTCCGCAGGGCGCAGGCGACTCCTGCCTGCCCAAAAGCAGCGCAGATGCATTTTCATCCACCGCTTCAGTTTTCACATGCAGCGCTGCGACGTGGTTGCTGCCTCCTTGCAGATCTCCCTCCATGGCTGACACAGAAACAGAAAAAAAGGGAAAAGGAGCAGGAGCTGAAGGGAGAGAGCTTGTATTGTCTGCGCAGGCGTTGAATTGAGGAGAAAGTTTGGAGATCTCGGCTGTTAATCGATGATGCAGACTTCAGCGTGAAGTCGTGCAGCCAAAGTCATGACTGATTTAGCTGTGCGCGTGATGGACAAATGCCACCCCCTGCATGTTTTTCCGTGAGGGGCACGGAAATGGCTGCGCTGACCACCTCAGCTCAGCCGACGGATGCGCAGAGCGGCTGCGCAGCTCTCAGCAAGGATTTGCTGCTGGCAACCGTGATGGTGACGTCAGCTGACCGCACGTTTGGCACATGTTTAGTAACAAAAAACCAAAAAAATAATTTTCAAAATAAGAAAAAATAATCCGGATTTAGCTGTCAACGTGCCAACGTAGGGGCAAATTCTGCACGTTTTATTGCATTATTAATAATAATTATTAATAAATTAAAATAAGTAATACTAATCGAGGTAAAAGAAAAAATGCATTTTATTCTTTTATGTGTTATTTGTGGCGTACACAAACAAACATTTTATTTAAAAAACACCCCACATGTTACAGATAACAGTAAAAATAAATTGAACTGTAGTGACAATAGTCCTCTTTGGACCAACACATTCAGATTTTAATGGTATATAACATCAGTTATATGTGAAACAAAGTTAGGGCAAACAAATGAAACTGGGAGCAATATATACATATATATATATATAATGATTATTTTAACTTGACTTTTAAATAGGACTAGAGCTGTTTTTGGTTTCAGTGCACAAAACTGGAGAAAACATTATTACAATTCCCCTTTAGACATTTGTCTTTGTTTTCAGTGTGCATTTTGTATGTAAACAACATACACTATGGAACTACTTTATTTAATATTATACTGTAATGGGTTGTACTATGATGAGGATTATCCAATAATAGCTTTTCCATTAGTTGCCAGCACATGAACATAGAGTATACTGTATTTGACATTCATACTGTGTGCAAACACTGATATCTAGTTACATTTTGCTACAGTGCCATCGCTGTAACACCCGTTTTTGATTGTTTTCTCAGCTTTGAAGTGTTAAAAACTGTCACACTGGTTCGAAGTCACTGATCTTGGATGTTGAAAGCCTTCTTAAACTCGCTGTCAAATAACTCCCTCAGTTGGTTGCCGATGGCAAGGATTTCTGGATTTCCCTGAAAAAGACAAACAGCGATTGTCATTATGTTATTTTCAAAACTTCTGTTCTGTTTAAAAAAGTTGTGTTTGTAATCCAACAGATGTGTCAATGCACTTTTAAGAACCTACAGTAATTGAGGGGAAAAAAAACAATGAGCAAACACTTGGCGGTGGTGGGAAGGAAGAACTCCCTTTTAACAGGAAGAGACCTCCAGCAGAACTGAGAATAAAAGACAGTAAGACAAAAGTTTTCTATTTGAGATCCACTGTGAAATTGCAGGTACCCATGAAACTGGTCAGACCAGGACCCCCAGGGACCCAAATGCAGAAGAAGCACTGCATGGAAGCAAAGGTGAAATAGATGGTAGTTGTTTTGATTATGCCTTGTAAAAGCTGAACAAGGCAATTTGACTAAACTTTGAATGGCAGTCAGAAGAAAGTGAAAGCTTAAAGTCCTGAAAACATTTAACAACACAACACACAGAGTCCCAAGTCCCAAAAGAGATACAGAATCACATTTTTTGTCACTATAAGGTGTAATTGAAGTTTCCAAAACTTTCAGTGAATGTAATCTAATTCTTCTTTTTTACATGCAGATGCAAACCTTTTAAAACCATATAAAAAATAAAAACAAGCACTTAATAGACTATTGAGAGCACTGAATGCCATTATCACACTTTCACTAAGAGTTTCTTACCCGGTTGAATGTCGCACAGTTGGCAAAAATAAGCTGGACATCAGAAACAAACTCGCCGACAGTTTGATACTGTTTCTGCTGGAGTTTGTCTGTTACTTTGCCCAGCCACATCGGACTCTTGATAGAAGTGCTGTAGTTTGCCAGCTGTGGGTGAAAGCAGACATCCAGAAAACCAGAGTATTCTAGTCAGAGTTTTACACATATAGTGCTGTGAAAAAGTATTCGCCCCCTTCCTGACTTCTTAGCTTTTTGCAAACTTGGTAGACTTACATGCTTTACATCAAAGCTAATTTTAATTTTAGGAAAAGAAAATACAAAATGTAGTTTTTAAATGCAGAATTCAGGTTCAATACTGTTCCAAATTTTCAATTTGTGGATAATGATTCTCACAATGGTTTGCTTGAGTCCCAAAGCTTTAAAATTGCTTTGTAACACAGACTGATCAATGTCGATGACTTTGTTTCTCATCCGTTTCTTTAGATCGTAGGATGTTTTGCTTTTTGAGATCATTTTTCCTACTTTTCTCTTTCAGACAGGTTC
>NW_005187665.1:252489-254271 GCF_000239375.1 Pundamilia nyererei | reverse complement strand
AGATACAGAATCACATTTTTTGTCACTATAAGGTGTAATTGAAGTTTCCAAAACTTTCAGTGAATGTAATCTAATTCTTCTTTTTTACATGCAGATGCAAACCTTTTAAAACCATATAAAAAATAAAAACAAGCACTTAATAGACTATTGAGAGCACTGAATGCCATTATCACACTTTCACTAAGAGTTTCTTACCCGGTTGAATGTCGCACAGTTGGCAAAAATAAGCTGGACATCAGAAACAAACTCGCCGACAGTTTGATACTGTTTCTGCTGGAGTTTGTCTGTTACTTTGCCCAGCCACATCGGACTCTTGATAGAAGTGCTGTAGTTTGCCAGCTGTGGGTGAAAGCAGACATCCAGAAAACCAGAGTATTCTAGTCAGAGTTTTACACATATAGTGCTGTGAAAAAGTATTCGCCCCCTTCCTGACTTCTTAGCTTTTTGCAAACTTGGTAGACTTACATGCTTTACATCAAAGCTAATTTTAATTTTAGGAAAAGAAAATACAAAATGTAGTTTTTAAATGCAGAATTCAGGTTCAATACTGTTCCAAATTTTCAATTTGTGGATAATGATTCTCACAATGGTTTGCTTGAGTCCCAAAGCTTTAAAATTGCTTTGTAACACAGACTGATCAATGTCGATGACTTTGTTTCTCATCCGTTTCTTTAGATCGTAGGATGTTTTGCTTTTTGAGATCATTTTTCCTACTTTTCTCTTTCAGACAGGTTCCATGTAAGTGATTTCTTGATTCAACAGGTCTACCAGCAATTAGTCCTTGGTGCTGCCAGTGAAGCTGAACTGGCTAGTTACCGATTTAACAAGGGAGAGCGGTTACTTTTCACACAGGGCCAGGTAGGTTTGGATTGCTTGTTTGCCTTAATAAATGAAATCATCATTTAAAATCTGCATTTTGCGTTTACTGAGCTTATTGTTGTCTAATATGAAACTCTAACTGATGATCTGAAGTGTGACCAATATGCAAAGGCTAAGATAGCTCACGTTTTCAGTGCACTGCACTTTATTTTCTATGAATGTTTTAAAACTTGATTCTAATGAATAAAAATTGCTTGCCTAAAAAATACTTACATAGCCCATTGGGTCTGGAGAAAACATTTGCTCCTCGTCAGCACTGCGCAGACTCAGGAGGAGATACTGGCATTGCTGTAGATGAAACAACAGAGGGGCAGGTCACAGCAATGTCACAGGGAGACGGGTAGTTAGATGGTTACATGGACAAAGTTGTAGACAGAGAAAATTCTCACCATCATGTGTTGAGATATTTGCTGAGACATCACTGCGTTCACGTCCAGCTGGTCAAGGCAAACGTGATTGGCTCTAAAAACGCAGAATGTGCACAACCAGGGGCTGTCGTCGCTGCACACATATACAC
Source organism: Pundamilia nyererei (assembly GCF_000239375.1). Classification (NCBI taxonomy): domain Eukaryota; kingdom Metazoa; phylum Chordata; class Actinopteri; order Cichliformes; family Cichlidae; genus Pundamilia; species Pundamilia nyererei. Next base: position 252,875 of record NW_005187665.1, on the reverse strand, counting down.
ACACAGATATATATCAGTCTTAAAAATATAAACCCTTTTGCTTTTTGTTTCAATCAGCTATATCTTTTTTATTTTTATCAGCTGAATGTCTTAGCTTCATGTTATCATATAAAACAGGTACATTTTAAAAAAGCAGAACGTATGCCAGGATCATATACAGTAGTGTGTAATTCAATACAATATACATGGATAATAGCAGCACAAATGTTGTTTTAGTAGAAACTGTCCACCTGACTTCAGCTAGTACCAGTTTTAATGTGAAGGTGAAAAACATTAAAACAAAAATCAAATGAAATGATGTTAAAATTTAACGCTGAGCAAGAATTTAGTCTACAGAACTAGAAGATCTGGAGTAACACTCCACTTATTTGGACTCATGGTACAGG
>NW_005187665.1:218955-251622 GCF_000239375.1 Pundamilia nyererei | reverse complement strand
GATGGATGGATGGATAAAGGGAAATAGATGCAGAGATTTGGAGAATAATTTTTGACTGTCTTTAATTCGGTTTTCTGTCAAGCTGATCACACACTGCTTCACTAATGTTGAAGTCCGAGCTCTGGGGAGGCCAAGACAGTGTTCCACTGTGTGTGGTGGTTTTGTTTTATGTTTTTTATTCAGGTATGCTTTTACTGCATTGGCAGTGTGTTTGTGATCACTGTCATGCTGAAAAATGATGCTGCTCCTGATGAGATGCTTTCCAGATTCCATCTGACCGTACTTTTTTGTGTTTATAATTCCTCATTTTCACAAGATTCCCAGCACCACTGGATGAACTGCATCCCCAGAGCCTCCACCATGTTTTACATTTAGCTGTAGATGTTCAGTGTTGGACCCTCTCATCCTCCTCCATAAATAGGACAACGATTTGGACCAAAAATATCAATGACATTATTATATAAGAGCTTTTGCCACTAAATTTCAATCCAGTTCTTGTGTAAACTGGCATACCTCAGCCTTTCCCCCCATTTTCCCTTTGTTTAGTGTGGATTCTTCAGTAAACCTGGAAAACTGTTGCTCCAGGCCAATTTAAAATATTACAAGAAAGTCTGGTTCATTGAAAGCAAATCATACAGAAATGAGAAGTGGCTCGAGACTTTTGCACAGAGCTGTAGGGATATTCATTAGTGCTGCTTTAAAATGCTGAGTTCAGTTCAGTTGCAGGACTGTATAATGGGAGCATTTCTTTCACCCTGTTAAAGCTGATTAGGTTTCTTTCCTGCCAATGCATTCTGTGTTGATACGACAAATTCATGCAGGTTTAAAATATAAGAGACTCAAACAAAACATACAAAAGGACAAAAGAGAAACAGCTGATTTGAAAAATATTTTTTAAATGGCTGCTCTCCCGGTAAGGCTCACTTCAGAATGATGTCGTCCACATGTGGCAGGTGGCATTTCTGGTGGAAGGATCGTGGGCATTCCTCGCACACTACCAGGTCTTGGTCTTCTTCTTCGTTTTTACAGATGCAACACTCGTCATCGTTTTTCTCATTCTCCTGGCAACACAGACAATAAATGACAGAAAATCTGTTTGTACACAAAACTGCTCCAAAGCGCCTTTCAGACCCAGGAGATGTAAAATTGCTGACTTCATCAAACGGTAACTTATAACTGCCGTCTATAAATTAAGAACACAGCACCGCCACAGCACACATTCACAATAGGTAATCGGCCATGCATGAGGCCATGTTATTACTGTTACTTTTGAGAGGCCACATCTCACGTGTGGTTACAGTAATGCATAATCATAAACACTTTAGTAGATTTCAGCCCGTAGGTGAGATCAGACTTTTACTTATAGCTAAATGAAATAGCTTAAGTACTGTAATGGAGAGTGATGGCTTCATAACAAATTATTTTTCATCTGCGTAGTGACAGTGTAACTGCAGATCTATCTGAAGTGAAGATGAGACTCACTGTCTTTTACTTTTTTATTAATCCTGTAGAATTTAATCCACCTCTGCTGTGCCTTGTTGGTAAATGAGCTCTCTTTCTTTGGAAGCACTCATGGATTGGTCTGTAGGTATATAAAAACTCAGAGGAAGGGACTGCTGCAATCTGCTGCATCAAGCTTCAGCTCCTATTAAAGTTTTGTCAAAACCAGGATTAGGCTGAATCCATTATTGGTCAGACTCATTAATCTAACCTGTCACAGATTTTTCGTTTAATGCGGTAAAGGCTTTGCCACGTAAAGTCCATTTTTAAGGCCCTTCAGTCTCTGATGGATGTGAAATTGCACAGCAGAGTGAATAATGAAAAACCCAAAGGTATTTTGGAGATGTCCGCGTGCTCCTCTGTTCAGCGTTGGTGTGGAAATGTAGAAAGGTCTTAATTTTTAGACTTTAATCCATTTGCAAGCATTTTTTTACAAAGTTGTGCTCTGTTAAAAGCAACAAGTAAATGTCTGGTCTGACCCACTGAATGTACAGTAAAGTGACCGAGGGCAGAGCATATCCATTGCTGTCAGAAAGAGAAGGAGTCCCACTCCTGTATGTGATGTTAGGCTACAAATACAACTGAACTCTAAATTGGGGTTGGAATCGCATATTTCTGCACCAGAACAAGATAACTGAGAGAGGAAAAAAGTTTCTTGTTTGAGGAATTATACTACAGATTTAGAGAGACAGATTTTGTACTATTTAGAAAAAACAGCATTGTGCAAGAAAGTATTTTTCAAACCAGTGTCGCATGAGGAAATGCCACTTGTCTGAAACTTACCAGGTCTTCAGGATCTGGTTTACACAGAGGGCAAGCACACAGAAGGGAATGAATCTTCAAGATCTCTGCCTGAAAGAGACAAAGTAACAATGTATTCATTTTTCAATCATAAGTTCTCACTTTTGGTTTAACAAAGCTTGTAACGCTCATATTGACTAAAGTTGCTCTTGGGTTTACAGGTGAGACAGTTTCATGCAAAAAAAATTGTTAAGTCCTGTAATTTTTTGGGCACGAGTGGCAACTTCAAACTTATAATTCAAAAAGATCCTACAAAACCAAACTGGCACTGACCCAATTCATTTTTCCTGAAATAGCCCCTAATTGTCTTTATATTCTTTATTATTTGTTCCTTCTCTATAGCTGGTGTTAATAGTAACAGAAGAGTCTTTGGTTCTGCTGTACGGTGCTGAAACATTGATGTGTATTTGGTGTGTGCTTAGGGCTAACTGTGGTTGTTCATCAAAATGCCACCACATGTTAGCTTTCTGCATTTGAATATATATTTTTACCATATTAGCTGCTTGAAAATTGATGACCGCAAATAAATACGAGTCAAAATGTAAAGATTGTAATCTTGGAGTGTAATTTTCCTCCCTCATTCTCACAGAGTACCTCACAAAAATACCCAAAGGCGTAGAGATAACTTGCATTGAACTAGGAACCTGCAGTGTAAACACACCTCCATGAGAGCACTCAGAGGTTTTCCATCCCATCTGATGTCTTTCTTCCAGGAAACATTTGTCGGACCAGATTCCTTACAAAAGTCCACTGGGGTCATCCAGCTTGTCTCAGTACGAATACTCTTGCCAAGTGTCCCTGGTGGGGGAAAAACATTTTGAGAAGAAAGTTCCTTCAGCTTAACTAAAATCTTTCCATTTAATTCAATTCAAAGTAGCATTTAGCAGCACCTGGATGCTACTTATCCTCTTAATTCCAATGGATGTAATCGGAGTGTACTTTGTTTTTTTAAAGAACTGTTTAAACTTTTTCAAATGACTGTATCTGTATCACAGTACATTCTTTTTTTAAGATACCTGATGCAAAACGTTTTTTGTGTAACGTCCCAGCTAAACCACCACATGTAACTTTGAACACTTTGGTGTTGGAAAGACCAGCCTCTGGCTGCTGCACCGTCTGCTCTTCTGCCTCTTCTTCATCTAAAACAGACACGTTATGAAGATAATATGTAACACAACCATGCGTATCTAAAAGAGCTTCCATCATAAATATTACACTGTAGAAACCAGCACCTGTGGTGGGTTCATCACTTGATGAATCCTGGTCTTCCTCGTCATCTTCTTCTTTCTCCGACTCTAAAAAAGAGGATTTTATCCATGAAAACAAGCGGGAAAGAAGCTTGCCTTGCCTGTGCATGTTTGTCTTACACATGTATATTTTAAATTCAGAGTTTTATGAATATAAATATGTGCACAATATTAATAGAATGCCAGAAAAGATTTTAGTGACAATCATTATGCTCAGAGAGAAACTAGAATCACTGCCTCGCGGCTGTATGCCTTCACCCATTAATATTCTTGTTTTTCATTTTGGATCTTAATGGTAGCTGTTCCTCATCCAAGTTGAGGGTCTAAGGAGAAACAATGTTGTTTTCTGTACAGATTGGAAGCTCCTTGAGGCAAATTTCAGTTTTCTGATATAAGGATACAAAAATAAAATTGTTTTGACTTCAGTTCGTTGGGCTTTTCCAGTTCTGCTCTGTTTCTATTATACTGGAGCATAAAGGGGGGGGAGGGTTATAAATGTCTGCAGTGCCTGCCTGCCTCAATTGATGCCATTAGTTTTAAATGCTTTAATATTTAATGTGAGATAACAGAAGCTCTTGTAGCAGCCAGTGGGAAAGTGGGCTTATATGCTGTTAGGAACACTCACGTTTGATAAAAATCTGTGTTTTTGCAGTAATAGAACAAACCTGTGGTTGCTTCTTCGGGTGAGAACAATCTTTTCTTGGCCTAGCAGCAAAAAAAGAAGAACGTGGCTTAGATTAGAAAAAAATAAAACAAACGAATTTACTTCTGAGTAAGAAATACCCTACCAGTCCAAATCTGGACACACAATTTTCATGTAATGGTTTTTCTTTACTTTTACTATTTTCTACATCATAGATACAAACTGAAGACATCAAATATATGAAGCAAGATTAATGGGATTATGTAGCAAAGAAAAAAAAGATATATAACTCTAAATATGATTTCTATTTTAGATTCCTCAAAGTAGCCACCCTTTGCTTTGTTGACAGGATTGCAAACCTTTGGCCTTCTCTCAATGAGCTTCATGATCGAATCACCTGAAATGGTTTTCGTTTCACAGGTGTGACTTGTCAGGGTTCATTTGTGGATCAGTTGTGTTGTGCAGAAGTCAGGTTGGTACACAGCTGACAGCCCTGTTTGACAACTGTTAGAATTGATATTATGGCAGTGTCCCCAAAAGCAGTCACAAAAACCATCAAGTGCTACGATGAAAGTTGCTCACATGAGGACCGCCGCAGGAAAGGATGCCCAAGAGTCACCTCTGCTGGTGAGGATAAATTCATCCGAGTCACCACATCACAAATTAGAGCGCAGATTAATGCCACACAGAGTTCCAGTAGCAGAGACATCTCTACATCAGCTGTTCAGAGACTGCATTAATCAGGCCTTTATGGTCAAATAGCTGCTAAGAAACCACTACTGAGGAAAATCAACAAGCAGAAGAGATTGTTTGGGCCAAGAAACACAAGGAGTGGACATTAGACCAGTGGAAATCTGTGCTTTGGTCCGATGAGTCCAATTTTGGGATCTTTGATTCCACCCGCCATGTCTTTGTGCGATGCAGAAAAGGTGAACGGATGGTCTCTACATGCATGGTTCCCACCTCGAAACAAGGCCATTTCAGGTGACGACTTCATGAAGCTCATACCGAGAATGCCAAGAGTGTGCAAAGCACAAAGATTAAAATAAATTATAAAACAAGCTTTGAGTAATTTCACACTTTTTTGTTTACTACATAATTTCACGTGTTCATTCATAGTTTTCATGCCTTCAGTGAGAATCTGCAATGTAAATAGTCATGAAAATAAAGAAAAACGTTAAATGAGAACGTGTGTTCAAACTTTTGAGTGGTAGTATATACATCTGTTTTTACTTTTTTATTTCCTCCTTTGTAGGCCACTGTTTTCAGGTGACCCTCCTGTGAAAAATGACAAAAACAAAATAAGTGAAATTCACACTGGAAACTGCTGGAACATTGATCAAATAAGTTCAGATTTTCTTTTTGACAAACCTTTATAAGCTTTCCCAGCGGCGTCCCCCCACATCGAATGCTCAGCTTCCAGTTCTTGCAGCTCTGCTTTCCTGCAAACCTCTCAAACTCACCTGGAGCAAACCACTGCTTATTAGCCAGAATGCACTTCTCTCCTAAGAGATGCAGAGGAGGAGGAATTCAAAGAAATGTTTTACACACGCAGAGTTTAAATCTCAGTCATAAATGATCTCTTGTTATCTCCCAACTGCCGCTTTTTCTAGCTTGTACATTTTTCGATTATTTCACAGCTGTTGAACAAAGAACATGCAGCTGCAGTAGACTGCAATGCAACAACGAAAAGACTTTGCTTATCTGACCTTTAGCCAGTTTGTCACGTTGTAGCGTTCCCGACATCTGTCCGCACGTCACAGGCAGCTGGGACTTGTAGAGGGGCCAGGTCCAAATTTCACCCTTCTCTCCCTTCTTCATGGGAGGAGCTGAGAAATACAAAATGTTATAAATGCCGATTCAAACATGCTGCAATGTAGTCAATATACATGTTGTGGCTTTGGAAAAGACATGACCACATTCCCTCAGACATCTTGCAGTGAACGCTGCAGGTGTAGAAGCAAGAGGGCTGTGGCTATGCTCCAGTTTTATAGAACTGAGTGAGGCCTGTATCCATCTTGGCAGGGAGTCAAACATGTTCCGGTTCATACTGACCACTTGGGAGGTACCTTTCCACGGATTCAGGAGAATGATTGGAAGAACCAGAGTTCCTTTTTTGAAGTTGGTCAACTGAAGGTTAATGTAGAGCTTGATTATTGTGGTATTCTCCACCTGCTATAACACTATTTACTCAGATGGAGTAGAGGAGCTGTAATGGTGTAACTTTGTACAAAACATCAGAGACGAGACAATTCCACTTCCAACATAAAGAGAACGTAATGAACATATGACAACTCTATGCAGTCCTGTGAATAACTCGAGCCCACAGTTCATTGAGGTTTGCGGACATTTGTTTATGCACAGCTGTCTTAATTTCCCACCACACCAACATTTCAATCACGTTGAGGTCTGGACTTTGACCAGTGCGTCGCAACACCTTCATGCTCTGCTAGTTTAGCCATTCTGTTGTATATTTGCTGCTGTGGTTGGGATCATTGTCATATTGCATGACCCAGTTTCAGCCAAGCTTTAACTGGTCTCACATTTGACTCGAGGACACTTTGGTATACGAAGGAGTTCATGGTCGACTCAATAATGGCAAAGGTCCACCAAATGATCATCCCTTCACCACATACCAACTGTGATTGACAGCTGAGGTGAGTTTCGGTTTTCTCTAAATGTGCATTATGGTCAAACATCTCCATTTGGTCTGATTTGTCCAAATGACATTGTTCCAGAAGTCATGTATTTGTAACCTTTCGAACCTAAGTCATGCTGCCATGTTCTTTTTCAAGAGAAGAGGCTTTGTTTTTGGTTGGGTCTAGCCTGGGGTAGAACCAGGGTACTTTACCCCAGTGAGAGCTGCTAAAGGTTAGAGGATGAGAGATGTCTTTTTAACTGTATAACTCCTGTTGGCATATAGTCACGCTGAGAACAGTAAAGCATAAGTGAGGAGTAACTTACTGAAACATATTTTCTTGGACTTCTTCTGAGCCGAGGTAGACAGGCCTGATGGGCCAGGCTGCTCATCCTCCTCATCACATATGCTCTTGCTATACTTCCTCTTCTTTTTCACTGAGTTTTCTTTCCTCACCTCTTCTTCTGAATGTTCAGTTTTTTCCTTTTCACCGTTGTCTTCCGTTTCAACTTTCTCAGGCAATTGTGTGTCAAAATGGTAAGACCCTGAAATTACATTGAAGTCCAAGAACATAATAAATATCTAATAGAGGCCAAACAACTTCTACAGGTCAATTTTAAAGTCTCAGTACATAGCATGCCTACTTGCTAACAAGGTTTTATATAGTCTAAATTACAACATATTAGCTGTTACAAGATGAGTCTTCACATAGACAGAGGTTCTCTTTGACTGGTTACAAGCCTATCAAATTATTTTTAGTCCTGCAAAGGCATTAATGCCACCACAAAACTCTCATCTTAAAGTAGATGACATATTATTCCTTTCAGATTTCTTTGGCCAATTCTTTGCTTTATCAATTAACTTGTCAGAGACACAAACATACTTATTATAAAGTCATTAAGAGCATCATGAAATAGAAATATCTTACCGTCCATGAGGCTTTTGCGCAGCATTTGCAGTTTGGGGTTGTGGCTCAGGACAGTTTCCTTGAAGGCACACTTCCAGAACAGTTTGATGTGCTCTGACTTTTTTTCCTCGAACCAGTCCAAGATATCATAAAGGCCCTTCTCTTTTTTCTTCATTCGACTCACCTTCTGCACACACAGTATCGAGAAAATTATTATTGAGCTGTTTAGCCTAGGATTCAGTAAGTAAATACCAACATACTGTCGTTTTCACAAAGTGTCTATGATAGTAGATTTAGAAAAAACTGCCCCTATGAAAAAAGTATGATGTTTATGTTTGCCACTCCAATAATGGTGATTGGATTGATTATATGTGATTATTTAGGAGAGGGCGTTTCCTTCTCTGAATAAGCTGCTGTTTTTTGCGTCACAATGGGGACCTATATTTACGTAAGGTGGAGTACTGTGCAAAAATCGTGACCCACCTTTCATTACTTTATATTTTATTTCCAAGGAGACAGTCTTTTTTGGGGGGGTTTTAACCGGCCTTGATCAATAGTTTCAAAAATTATAAAGTTTTACTTTGGACATTGCCTCCTTTCTTGCCAATTTTCATTCCAGTCCTTGCATCTGACCTTTTTCAGAGGAATGCTTTTATTATTTGTTAAGCCACTTAACACTGACCCATGAATCATTCAAGCATAAAAAAATCCACCTAACTCAAGGGATGAAGCAGAGTTATGTCTGTACACAACAGAAAACTTAGCAAAGAACTCATTTTAAATTGTGCTGTGCAATATGTCCTTAAAAGATTTGACAAAACTGACCAAGTGGAAGAAAATAAAGGAAGCAGTAGGTCTAAAGAACTATCTACAGCACATGAACCTGAAAAACTGTAGTTTGGAAAAAACATTTCAGTTAGTGGTGTTTGCAATCTTGCCAAAATTGATGGAGTTACTATGGCTTCATTTTTCAGGATGATAATGATCCCGAACACACTGTCAGTGCAGTAAAAGCGTACCTGAATAGAAAAACACACAGTGGAACACTGTTAGTCGTGGATTGGCCTCCCCAGACCCTGGACGTCAATATTATTGATCATCTTGACCGTTATACTCGGTGTATTTCCTTTTATGTTTGCACATTCAAATAAATCTACAAACATATTTCCCATTTTCCCCGCAAAATTTAGAAAAACGACGCGTGACTTAAGACTTTTCCAGACTACAGATTTTATTTCATTTTAATCTGTTTTTAATAACTGGCTCTGGTTGTGAAAATGCCTTCTTTTTTAGTAAATAGCAGTGTGAGTTACATGCGAATGTCAATTCGCAGTGTCTTGATGATCCGGTGTTGTGCCAAAAAGTGATTGTCTGCCAAAAAGTGATTTCCAATGTTTCTGTGTATTTTTTATGTGTAATATCTTTACGTATGTTCGTAAATAGACTTCGGTGAACAGGGTTTACAAAGGGGTTATATAGAGAATTAAAGTTTTTCAAGTATCTTTACAACTCTCTGCTATTGTACTTACATTATAACCAATCCGGTCCTTTATCCCCACTTAAAATATTTTTACTGAACTATTGTAATATTTGCTGCCATGTCTGCTGTCCTCTTGGCCAACTTACTCTTACAAAAGACATTTTTAATGTTAATGAGATTTTTTAACTGCATAAATAAAGGTTATATAAAAGTCACTGCCAAAAACTGATTGCGGCTTCTACCTTGTTACACGAATGTTGTTTGTGGCTCAAGATGACTTTATGTCATCCATGAGGGATGCATTTGACATATGTTTCACATATTATAGCCCAACAAGTTACTTATAGCAGTTTAAATACGAGCAATCAGTTTTTGGCAAATACCGGAAATCAGTTTTTGGCAGACAATCACTTTTTGGCACAACACCTGTAAGTAAATCCCAAAAAGTTGATTCTGTTCATTCCGTGTTGCTAGTCTCAGTCAGGCAAAGGTAGGCTAAGGCTGAGAAAACCTGCAGTCAGCTGAGACTGAAGAAGTTCAGGTAAACAGAATCAGCTTTTTGGGGTCAGTTCGCCGTATTTCCCTTGTTTGAAATCGACGCTTCATGTGTACCAACAACTCTGGCGTAATCATGTATCACTTCCGCTGTTCACTTCCCGCTCTCTCATTAACGTCCTATTCAAATAACACTCGCCTGAAATGACTGTAACGAGGTTGATAACAAATGCGTAACCTTTCCACTTGAGCTCCTCACCTTGAAACTGTCTTCCGAGATCAGGTTGTAATCCTTGAGCTTGCAGAGGAAGATGACCGGGTTTTCCATGCAAGAAATTTCTGTTTTATTGCAGTGTAAAAAGCACAGCATTTCCTCCAACTCCAGGAAATCCAGCGGATCCATCGATGGTCTGTTCTCCCTACTTTTCTACAAAACTGTGCCAGTTCCCAAGAGATCGCACTCACTTATCATCCAGATGTGATATTAGAGCTGCAGCACAGAAATAAAGCGCTGCATTCGTGGACCTTGTGCCGTTTAACAGGAAACAATAAACTCCTCACAGGTCTCGTCACCCTGCTCCACCGTTTACATGCGCGCACAGTGAAACTCAATCCAAGTTTATGTAAAACAAAAAATCACAATGTTGAGTAGATGCAGACATAAGCGGAAGTTTTCCCTCTACGGGTCAAAGTGTCTGATCTGGGAAAGCCGAATACTGGTTTCTCGGTTCCTCCTCTCAGTGACGTTTGGAAAGTGAAACCTTTTTCTAGCGCTCTTCTGTCGGCTCACCAAAAACTGCAGACCGTGCGCATTTCTGAGATTTATTATCCCCCCTTTAAATTATAGCCATGCTTATTTTTAAAGTAGACCCGAGGCTAACAGTCTGGGCGAAACAAATCAAACTCATTCCTGAGCGTCTGACACGAAGAGACCAAAGGGGGATTCATTAAGGTCGCCCACAGTGAGTAACAGTGCGAAATTCAACAGCCTCTTTGATAAAACAATGAGCATTCATGTCGTGGTTGTAAACAGCTCGGCCCAAATATTTTCAGTGCTTTCTGCGCTATGCGCGCTCCCGCTTGGGGCATTATTTCAGCAGGGAGACAGAAATGAGTATAACGTCATAGAGATATGTCACATTTTTTCTTTTCCAGTAACAACAACATAAAATAAATCAATAATTTCATAGTTGGTTTGTATTTGTATATGAAAATAATTCCTGCAAGTATAACTTTAGTTTTTGTGATTATTGATACACAAGCACTTCAAAGAATAACGTTTTTTGTTTTGTTTTGTTTTGTTTTTTTGTCAAGTGAGTCAACACGAGAAAACGAGTACAAGCTGGTTGATAATCCCTTTGGAGATATAGGAACAGGTTTTCACAGTGCTTGGACAAAGCTAACCACAGCATGACCACAGCACTCAGCTCCATTTGTTTATGAAGTAATTCAAGTCTTTTAGTTTTGTAAATATTTCTGCCTAATGAGATAAACGCCAGCTTATCAATAGCAGGCACTGATTGAATTAATGTTTTTATTTTTTCACAGCCTGGTGGCACGGTGGTTAGCACTGTTGCCGCACAGCAAGAACAAGAAGGTCCTGAGTTCAATTCCACCATCAGGCCGGGGTCTTTCTGTGTGGAGTTTGCATGTTCTCCCCGTGTTTGCGTGGGTTCCCTCTGGGTACTCCGGCTTCACTGTCCAAAGACATGCAGCTTGTGGGGATAGGTTAATTGGATAATCCAAATTCAAATTTTATTTGTCACACACACACAACCATACACAGTATGACATGGGGGTGAAATGCTTGTAGCTGTACAATGCCCGACCATTAAATGACAGAAGAAAAGTTTTACAATATTTACAATTTACAGTTTACTACAGAATTTACAAATTAACTTAGGAATTTACAGTAAAGAATGTGCAAATAGCAGAAGAGATTATAAAGATAAGGATTATAAATTATAGGAATTATAGGATTATAGGAAATGTGTGGTGGTGCGTGTGGTGACGTGTGTGAGAGTCCAGTCTTATAGTGACGTGTGTGGGAGAGTCCAGTCCTACACCTGGTTCAGGCCCCGAATAGCCTGGGGGAAGAAGCTCCTCCTCATTCTCTCTGTTTTGGCCTTAAGGGAGCGGAAGCGCTTCCCAGACCTCAACAGTGAGAAGAGTCCATTGTTGGGATGGGAGAGGTCCATCATAATCTTCCTAGCTTTGGACTTGCACCGCTTGGTGTAGATGGACAGCAGGTCAGGGAGCTCTGATTGAATGATGCGTTCGGCCGAGCGCACCACCCTTTGCAGATCTCGTCTGTCCTGCTTGGTGCTGTTCCCAAACCAGGTGCAGATGTTTGCCGTCAGGACGCTCTCGATGGTGCAGGAGTAGAAGTTCTTGAGCACCTTCAGTGGCAGATGGAAGTCTCTAAGTCTTCTGAGGAAGAAGAGACGCTGACGGGCTTTCTTAACCAGGGTGTTGATGTGACAGGACCTTGTCACTAGGTGTGAATGTGCGAGTGAATGTGAGTGCGAATGGTTGTCTGTCCCTGTGTGTTGGCCCTGCGACAGACTGGTGACCTGTCCAGGGTGTACCCTGCCTCTTGCCCTATGACAGCTGGGATAGGCTCCAGTGCCTCCCGCGACCCTGAAAATGAGAAGCGGAAGCGAATGGATGGATGGATTTTTTCACGGTGTGGTTGGCGTTTTGATTAAGAATACATGTCCTCTTTCATACTGATGCTTTTTAGGGGTTTTAATTTATATGTCTGGTGTTTGTTCCCTAGAGTGTCGACCATCTGCTCTTGTACCTCATGATAAACTCTCTGTCACATCTCTCCATGTTGTCACCTTTTGTCATTGTCTTCATAAACACCTACATGCGAACCACTGCATACCTTCCCAGACTCACTTATTGTGTCTGCTCGCCCAAAGCAAACATACAAATATCCGTATGTGCAGGTCATTTACTTTTTATGTTTATGTCATAACAAGAAAATAGATGAGATACTAATTATGCTATAGTCTATAGTGTGTTCCTCTTGAGCGACATTGCACATGTGTCTGTAATATTCGATCTAACTCATTTGCAAAGTTGAAATAAACAATTTGATGAAAAATATGACATTAATAATCTAAACAGAGATTTAGAGATCAGCTGTAACGTACACTCAACCATAGAATACAGTCCTAATATTAATATTCGGCTATGCAAACACTTTTAAAACCAAACGGTTAAAATAAAAATATAACTGACATGTGCACTAAATGCACAGAGGCTAAAGGAGCACAGTTTCATTATGTTTGAGAGTGCAGAGCAATGAAGAGATCACAGCGATGCTAGAAAATGATTTCAAAAGAAATTCCATAAAACTCCAAAGTTATTGGTTCTTATATCCAGAAAAACTTAATTGCGTGTAATAAAAATAAACAAACATTATTATTCCTCATTACTTAAGCATTGTTTTGGGAGGGGAAAACACCCCATTGGATAGAAAGTTGTACGCTGGAGAAGAAAAATGGTGTCAGACCTTAAAGAATGAATAATGTCTACAATGAGATGGTTTGAGGACTCCTTTATTTAAAATTTTGTAAAAGACATAGATATTTAAAAAAAAACTTTAAGTAAACATGAAGTGTGTAGTTTGCTGCATGTTTTGTTTTTTTCATGTAAATTTGAACATTTTGATTTGTGTATTTGTATTTTTGCATATGTTTGTTGGTTTGATGTTTTGTTGTAGTTTGTCAAAAATATGAAAAAGAGTATTGGTAAGGTAACAGTGGGACAATAATCTATATGTCAGGTGTAATTGAATGTTTTTCTATATTCAGTCAGGCTGTAACAGCTGATCGTGGTCCTTGATCGTGTCCCTCTATGTCATTGTAAATGACGTCATCATGCTTTTCCTGACACGTCTGCACTGCTTGCAGAACTTTTGCAAGGCGCCGGTCCAACGCGGACAGATGTGGTTCTGAGAGGAGAGGGGCCACTCGTGACAAAGGATCCTGAGTCAGCGATTCCCGCATGATGTCGCTCAGTCGGAAATCAGGAAGAGACAGCAGACGCAAGCGGAGGAAGGTGGAGCGACGGATCCTGTGGAGATAAGTCGTGTAAGGGGATCGAGAAGATTTTGGAAAAGGAAAAAAGAAACTGGGAAAGAAATATATTTAAACTAAAGCATGTAATTTTAAAATCTTTTAACCATATGCACCATATCGTTTCCACCTTTGGTCGTCTTTTGATAATTTATTAATAAAAGAAGTAGTTTGATGCTATGTTGTAATATTATTTACACCTCTGCTGACTCAGGTACAAATTCTGTTCCCAAACAATATGTTGTTTTAACCTTTTAGCCGTGTTACACTGAGATTATGTAAATGTATTCTAACAAACTAGATAAAATGAACACCAGCTAATGTAATGTTAATTGCCCACTTACAATTTAATAGCTTGATTACCCATAGAGCTACAGCAGCTAACATAATTACTGTGGTCAAAGCAATCACATTAAAATTCCTTTATGAGTTTTTTGAATGTTGTTGTAGTATTTCTGTATAAAACAGCTTGGGAAATGCCATAAACAACTATGAGATTTTACCATGAATATTATATCTTAAAGGCCTTGTAGGAATTTAATACAAATATAGGGTGTACGTATGTTTGGCAACTAAAGTCACAGCCATAACAGCAGACAAAGCCTCAGAAACAGAAGCTGCTGCTTTAAGCTCGCAGCCTCTGAGTGCTGTACACCTGCTTTCATTTCAAGGTGGGTCTCCAACATTAACAGCCCATAGTTTCATTACACAATACTCTTCCACTGCATGATATCTTGTGGCCAGAAAATACGTTTTAGCATAATCTCATCATGCCAAAGTGACCTTTGACCTCTGCATTGTCATCTTCTTCTATTAAACATTCATGAGGCACATTTTGTGACGTTACAGGCTTGAAGAATTTCCTTAAGCTGAGGCGTAAAGGACATATTAGATTGATGAGAATTTGACGTATGAGAGGTTGACTCATAATAACTTTACCTTTGGGGACCAAAATCCAATCATGTCATCTTAAATTTGAAAATAGTCTCTCAAGCTGTTTCTGAGGTATCGAGATCATGAGAATGGTGTGATGTGAGGATAATATAAATCCATCAGGCAACAAGTGGCATTAGCTTAGTTGTTTTTAGATATCTTAATGCAGAAATGTTACTAATTTGATGCACTTCTTCGCTAGAGTTGAGAATTTCTATCACACCTTGTGGGTTTATACACATTTGAAAACTTGACACTGACTCTTTTCTTACACCTGTCCCCCCGTCCATCATTTTTCAGCGCACAGATGAGTAAGCACACATCTTTTTTCTTGTTTTACCTGCAACACTGCTGCAATGGAGCTAGAATGGATGGCTCATCTTGAGAGTGACGCCCAAACCTAAAAAAAGAAAAAACAGGATCAAAAACATTTATTGACAAAAAACTAACCTGACACCTGAGGAAGAAATGAAGTGTAACACGAGATAAGAAGGATCAAAGTTTTGGTACTCACGCCCGTCCATTATCAAGGTGCAGAAGAAAAGTGTTGTTGCCAAATTGCTCAAACGTCTCATAGTGATGTCTGTCCATGTTGCCTTCAGATGGAAAACAATCAAATATCATTTAAGGTTCATGACACTGTTAAAAATACTCTTTAAAAAGCTCTTAATGCAACTGTAGGGAACATCACACTGCTACTTTACTGATCACTAATTTTATAGTTTGTTAAAATTCCTTAGGAAAAAAAGAAAATAAGGAGCGTTATACAGATGAGTGACTCCTATCAACCAACAAACAAATGGGCCTAACTGACTCATGAGGAAGTCCAGGACAGCCATATCTATGAGATCCACCAGTCTGGTTCCTTGATTGTAAGGAGGTGTCTGCTTCACTGTATCACAGTAAGCTGGGTCTTTTTCCCACCTGGGAACAAAAGAACAGAGACACTCAGACAGACAAAGAAAAACAGATCATGGTCTCCCTGTTAACAGTTTTTATTGCTTCCCTTCACATTTTTCTGCTTTTGGGGTTCGAGTTAGTGCAGTTCACCTTTGCTGTCACCTCATTTTGTAGTTTAGGTTAACTCAGATGTTTGAATTCAAAACTTTATCATTAAAAAGAATGCAGATTCTGGATATAGTGCCTATTTGTTTTAAGATTGTTTACATCTTGCAAGTCTTTACAGATACCACTAGAGGGCGGCAAACACCCACGATTCTCTAAACGCGTTAGACCAGGAACGTCAAACTCGTTTAACATCATGGGCCACATACAGCCCACTTTGATCTTAAGTAAGCTGGACCAGTGAAACTCCCCAGTGCAAAGTAGCTTAACTGCACATTTAATCCCTGAGACATCTCAATATAAGAAAAAGAAGTGCAATGTCTCAGTATTTATACGTGATAAAGAAATGCTGCTGCTGCCGTTAATGAAAGAAACAAGTCAGCGCAACTCTTTGGGCCGAAATTGTAAAAAAATAAAATAAAAAGTGTAAAATTCAACAACATTCTGGTAACTAATCGGCCAGACTGTCCTGTAATTATAAAGTGGACAGATTTGTTAATTTACAGAAAATGTCAATTTTTTTTTTTACTTTTATTTTTGTTTTTTAATGTGGTTACATTGTAAAAAAAAAAATTCTATTGCAATAGTGAAAAAACAGTAACTTTCTTCTCATGTTTCTTAACTTTTTTATCTGTTACATTATTTTTGTAGTATGAGATGTTTATCAGCAGGACAAGCTATAAAATTTATGAAAATACCATTAAAAGTCCAAAATGTATGCAGGGCCAGTTCTGGCCCAAGGGCCTTATGTTTCACACCCCTGGTCTAAATCTAGATCTTTATTTACACTCTATGCACACACTTATCAAAAGTTCCATCAGAGCTGCTTAATAGACAGTATTTTACTAATACCTAAAATACACACAGGAACTGTTTCTATTATCTTGTACTGGCTGTATTAGATTGTAAGCAATATTACTACAAGGTTAGTAATCATCCTTCTATTGAGCTGGGGTTCAGATTGTTTAAAAGAAAGACACTGTGATCATTAGAAGTGACTCATTAACAAAGCATTCCAATATTTTTAGCTTTAAAAAGAAAAAACATTAACAGACGACATCCAACGAAACTCCTAGACTCCTAAAAGTCTTGTTTCAAAACAGGCCACTCAATATAATGTCATCAGTCCATCCATCCATCCCTACTTAAACAATTCAGGGTCGTGGGGGGACTGGATGCTAGCCCAGCTGCAATAAGGTGAGAGGTGGTGTACACCCACAGAGAGACAGACAGCCTTTCTCACAGTCACAGCTATGGACAATTTACAATCACCAATTAACCTAATATCACTAAATATATAATTCCATTCAGGCAGTTTCCCACTCACAGTTAGGACGTTTCTAAACATGTACTCTGTTCAGTTGTATTAAACTGCATTCTGTATGTTAGTCAGACTGAGGTATGATCAGTGAACCCACTGTGCAAGCTTGGTGCGGCTGTAAGATCGCCTCCATGGGGACCTCCAGGACCTGCGAGGGGCAATGGTGAGGTCAGGCAGCATGGTAGCCAGGGAAACCTCCAGCATATGTGGCTGACCGCACACCGGGTGCTCCACTGAGCAGTAGTATTCACACTGCCCATAGAAACACACGTTCCCAGCTAGAGAGACAGCCATATATTAAAAATAAAGATTTTAACAGAATTCAGTCCAATAGTTAGTTTTTGTTAAATAAACTGAGTGCTGGCGTGAGCCAACACTTACCCACATGCACCTGCACACATACCAGGGGAAGTGAAGAAGGTCTTAGACAGCCTGCGGTCGGTGGTAATCTCTTTGATCTCTGTGGTAACATTGATGAGCCGTCCAACCACTGGAGGGATTCTGTTAAAGCCCAGCAATCTGAGAAGGAGGAAGATACAGAGCGAGATGAAGAGATGGAGCGAGTACAAAGAAAATACATTTAAAAAGGGAACACAATGTGTCAACAAGAGCACAGGAAGTGTTTTCTTTTTTTAATCTTTATTTGTGTGCAGCATTAACGTCCTGTTTACTGGAACACCATCATCATATTCACGCATTGCACTGTCACACCAGAAAGCTGCCCAGTGCTACGATCCTCTGACCTCCTGGAAACTCCACATGTACACCAGGATCAAGACCTTGCTCAAGGGCACGACAGCGGGGTTAGTAACCACAGAAGAAGTGCTGCTTTTTCTCTTTACTTATCCAGCAAAGTGCAAGAATGAAACACTTGGTCAGGTTTTATTCTTCAGCTACCACTGACTGCTATTAAAACCTTTTCACACTTCTACACTCTGCGACATCTTCATGAACAAAATACTCAAGTGCCTGAAGTGTCACCTGTTGTGCGCCTGCCCTCAAGGACGCCTGCTACCTGCCGATCGGATGTGTAATGACGCGTACCTGTCAAGGTGAAAGGCAGCGATCTCGGCGTTGTGTCTTTCAAAGTCAGAGAAGTAAAAGAGGTTTACATCAGTCTCTGCATGTCTGGATTGCCTGTGCAACAAACAAAAGCGAGCACATAAACATGCTGCTGTAAGCGCATCTGTCATTTACTAGTCAGCATCACAAAACACAACAGGATGAATGTTTCTCAGATCGCTGCATTGCACCGGTGTCTTACTTCATGGGTTTGAGCAGAGCTTGTCCATAATTTGGGAACGATATGAGCAGTTTCAGTTGGGTGCCTCCTTTCTTTTGAACTAAAAGATACAAAGAGGGTAGATATCGGGAGCACAGCAATAATACAAAGGCACATCATTGCTTACACAAGCACTCTTTATCATATTGATCAGCCACTGATAAGAAACGCATCACAGAGATGCATACAATTTAGATTCACTGCAGTGCATTACATCAGTTCCTCCACATGGTGGCCTGTTTTATAGTCAGAGCACCAACTGCCACCTCCATTTTGAGCATTACTCCAACAAAACATGTATAAAATCGATTTATCTTAGTGCTGAGGCCCAATATTATGCATCATTATTTTTAATACTAATGCTTATGTTATTCTTGTAAAGCCTTTGCATATTTATGATACCTTAAAATATTCCCTGCTGCTTCTAAACAAGCAGATTAGAGTATCATTTACATGCTTTGCCCCGTTTTACCTTCACAGAGGTCTGCATCGGAAGTTTCAATTTTTTTTTCTCCCCCATTCTTTCATCCCATCAAACCTGACCCACTTTATCCACACTTCAGACAACTGGGCAATGTGAAGCATGTGTTTATTCTCTTTCAAGTGAACTAGTTCAAATCAAGGTTTCAGAAAAAGAAACAGCTTTTATTTGCTGCAGACTACGGCTCTGTGAGCAAATCCTGTAAATGAATAGAAAGAAATTGTTAATATAAACCAAGCTGTGCCACATTTTGATCCATAATTCGTATTTCTGATTCTGAATATGTACCCAAATTTACACAAGATATAGGTACATGCAGGAATGAGAGCTAAATGTGGGGGAAAAGGGATGACACAGTGAGAAAATTAGCCTGTAGCCGAGATTAGTGCTTAATCTGCACCATATAACACAAATCTCAATGCATTATTCATTCTGCAGCATGCTGAGCATGGGTTTGCCTGTCTAAGAGAACCAACCACAAAATGAACATGTAGACATAAGCATATGTTGATGCAAAGGAAGGTGCATGAATATTTTATGCTTATATTTTTTGCTTATGGATAGTACATGTACATCCAGTCTTTATGTAGGCACTTGTGCATAGTGGTGGGCCAGCTTGCATGTGATTTTATAGCCTTGTTCGGTTATGCACCCTTTCCATTTATCTAAGAGTTTCTCAACAGATATTAATAGTAGGTAGGATCTAAAAACATCTCTTTTAAAGTGGCACAAGTCTGAATGCCTGCAGTTACATTTATGGAGAAGCATGCGAGAGAATATAACAGTCTATGTCTCTCATGTACATGTGAGCTGCACAGTTTGCTGTTTTGTTTTTATGAATGTCTGAATATCTACATACTGGCACTTTTGTATCTCAATTCTGCTTCTCGTTTGTAATAAAATTAAGACAGTAATCCACAGTGCATTTTGCTATATGTGAGGCGGTGCATCATACAGCCACACACACACAAAGATCCGGTTGGTCCCTCCCAAGTTTAATGATGCTTGGTTTCATATTTGAACATGCTGGTCCCTTTTTAGCATCATTTTTCAGCATGCAGTGTATACCCCGCTAATGATATGAAAAAGGTTTTAATCCATTATCTGTTTTGGGTTTGATGTCTAAAGCCAATAAACAGCAAGTGAAATTGAAAAGAAAATACACGAAGCATCAACAGGGAAACCACAGTTATATCGATAAAGGATTTTCAAGACTGATACTAAGACCAATATGTGGTGTCTTATAAATCTGATGATTTATTTTACTTTCAGACACACAAAACAGAAAAAAGATTTCCCTAAATTTGTTTTTGTAGTCATGTATGAGTCCTTACTAAGACAATGGCAAAGCTGTTTGGAAATTGTCCAGTTTTATCATCTCAAGAAATAGTGGATTACTTGGCTGTAAAAGAGGTGTGTTTGGAGGAGTAGATTTGAGGCTTTCAAACATAAGGCCACTGTAGCAATTATCAAGCATGGTGGTGGTAGCATCAAGCTTTGGGGCATTTTAGTGGACAGAATCATGAAGGACTACCTCCAAAATCTTCAGCTTCAACTTAAATCAACGTCTGATGGTTGAAACTTGGACACAACTGGGTGTTCCAACATGACAGTGATCCCAAACACACATGGAATGGCTTTCTTAAAGCCCTGATCTCAACTCTATTGAAAATTTGTGGACTATGTTTAAAAGCCTGGTCCATGCCAGGAAACCAACCAATTTAAATGAAACCACCTCCACCAATCCTGCTGAGAAAGTGGTCAAATATCCAGCCAGATTTATGCCAGAAGTTTGTTGATCACTGACAAAAGCTTCTGGTTGAGGTGCAAGTCAGGAAGGGACATTTAACCAAACAGTGAGGGTGTATACACAACTCCGAGCCTGTACTGCATGTATAATTTTATATTTGAAATCCTAATTAAATTCAAATTCTTGTTTTTTAAAGTTATTAAAGATGTATGCTGTACAAATATTAGACCCTGGAAAAAGAATAGTTGAAAGAAGTCATTAAAAACCCCAAATTACCATGACGTTTATGGTCATGTTGATTGTGTATAAACTTTTGACCATAATCTGTGGTGTATAGGAAACCTATACTGACAGGTTGAGATGTCTGAATATCTGAATAGCTTCTATACACTGGCCTTCTGTTTTTAATTCTACTTGCATGTTATTCCATAGTTTGTTTGTTCCAGAGCATGTATGCAGTTCTTCTGGGGGCTGTAAGAAATCTATATACCTTCACACATCCACCTTCCTCATCCTCTCACTTTGTGTCCACAAGGAGTTGTGAGTTATATAACAGTATACCTAATCCTCCTGGGTTTGCACTTTCATTCTCTCTAAATGTGTTTTGTCGTTTTATTTGCATACATCAGTTTGTGCCTTTATCATCCCATATATGTGTCTTGTTTCCCCAAAGACAATGCTCACTGCTGTAAATATGAGCTTTGGCACACTTTATTCTATTCACTCAGTGAATACTCAGTCTTGCCTACGGCTCTCTTACAGATTAGCTTGTTTGTAATAATGGATCAGTTAAAATGAGAAAGCAGCAGGGTTGTGACTTTGTAGCTGCTAAGAGGAATCCAAATGAACATAAAGAAGAATTTACCACAAGTTCAAAACGCAAGGTAATGAAAAGCTCATTTTTTAAGTAAAGAAAACTTGCTGTATCAAACTACGCAGTCCTTAGAAGTCCCTCTTTTGGTCACCTTAAGCAGTACAGATTACAGACGGATGTTTTGGTAGAATATTTATGAAGGACTATGGCCTGAGCAGGTTTCCTAATTGACTCTCCTCATCGTGGCATTGCAAAACAACCTAAGTCTCATTTCAGGATGTAGTTTGTGGGAGTAGCAAGATAAAAAGGAGGTTCATTAAGAAAATTGTACCTGCCCCCCTTCCTCTGATCTTTCTGGCACATTTCCCAGGCCCTGTTCTTTCCTTCCAGTGTCTTTGGCCTGTTAACCCTGCCTACCTCCCTTATGTGCTCACCTGCGCCAAGGATACGCTGTGTTGCCAAATAGTGAGTCAGCTGAGCTAGGTTGGGGTCTTTCCTGTTGTACAGCTCCCAGCGAGAGATGCCCAGGTGGAACCGCAGCCAGGGAGGGTGGGTCTCCACATCAGTTGTCCATGTGACTTTGTCATAGCCTTCCTCGTGACTGTTGCTTTGCCTTCAGGAGAGTATGGAGACATAATACTATAACACCTGCAGAACTGTTTAGTCATGAACAGAAATTCAGATATGAAACAAACTGCAGTTTTAAAATAAGTTAAAAGTCTAAACACACCAATTCTGTGGAAAGTTGAGCAACACAGTGATATAAAAAAAAGAGCTTCCATTGCATAATATTCATTTGGCAGCATGAAGTGACACAAGCCTCATGGCGAGGAAATAATGGGATGCTGCATTGCTTTAATAGTTATTTCTAAGCATGAAAGTGTGTTTCAAAAGTAATTTGTTGTATAGTCTATTCCAATTTAAAGACAGTCATGTTTCTGTGGCAGAGTGAAACTATATACCCACGGTATGCTAACATGCTTATAGAACAAAATCATGTGAAATAGAAAAGTACATCCTCTTTCAATTCTAAGGTTTTACATATCAGGATTTATTGAATAAACATGAATTCCTTACCAGGTTCTACAACTATTTAAACTTGACATTAACAACAACATCATGCGACACACCATAGGTGTCAAACTCTGGCCCGCGGGCCAAATTTGGCCCGCAGCCTAATTACATTTGGCCCGCGAAGCCATACCAAATTATTATTAGAGCTGGCCTACTGGTATTATACAGCTAATATATATATTGTTTAGTATTAAGCTTTGCTTGTTCCATATTCAGTTTTTCAGCAAAACTTGTTTGAGTCCATAAGAAAAGATTCATTCTTATATCTAGAGGAAGATTTTTTTTCCAATAAATATTAATGTTAGCCCGTGACTTTGTTCCAGTTTTGAATTTTGGCCCACTGTGTATTTCAGTTGGACACCCCTGCATTAAACCATGTGATTATTCATTAACAGCCTCGAGAATCACCTTCAGCTGTAATAACTTTAAGTAATTTGTGCTTGGGATCATTGTCCTGTTGCATGACCCAGTTTTAGCCAAGCTTTAGCTGTTGGACAGATAACCTGATGTTTGACTCTTGAATACTTTGGTATACAGAAGGGCTCATGATCAAAACAGACTGCAAAACAAGCCCAGAATTATCACCCCTCCATCACCATGCTTGACAGTTAGTATGAGGAGTTTATGCTGATATGTTGTGTTTGGTTTTCTCCAAACATGGCGTTGTGCATTATAGCCAAACATCTCCTCTTGTGTCTGTCCAAAGGATGTTGTTCCAGAAGTCTTGCAGTTAGTTCAGCTATAACTTTGCAAACCTAAGCTGTGCTGCATGGTAATCCTTTCAAAGAAGATATTCTTGTTCACTCTTTTTCTCATCATGACCTTTAACATTTAATAGCTAACTGATGTTTGTAGAGCCTTATATTGTCAAGACGTTTGTCAATTAACAAGATTGTTTTGAATGTTTTCCACTTGTGAATAATCTTTCTCGCTGTAGAATAATGGACAGCAAAGTGGTTGGAAGTACCCAGCGTTACAACCTTTCCTACACTGATGTTTTGCGTCAGACCTGCAAACCTCTGCATTTATAGAGGCGCCTCAACTTGCTGATGACCAGTTAATAAAATGCATTTGATGGTAGAGGATAAGTAGCAGCACCGGGCTGCTATTTATCCTCTTAATTCTTAAAGTAGCAGCAAGTGTAAATTAATTTTTTTGTTAAAAAATAATGACATGGTGTCATATGTGGCATGGTGTTTGAGGTTGTATTTACTGCATTTTAAGCCCACTAAGAACCAGATAATTTTTATGGTGTCCTGTGTGTAAAACCTTAGAACTGAAAGAAAATGTACTTTCTATTTCACATGATTTTAAAACATTAATTGTTTACTTTTAATCAGTTTGTATTAGCAGTTTAGTTTTGACTATCTAGCTAGAAAAACAGAATATTGTTTTTTAATTTAGTTTACAAAATTTACAGATCTACAAAAATCAAATTTACTATCAAATCGTCATTTTACACTAAAAACATGCATGGTGTTGCTAGCTGATGAGCATAAAGGTCTGCTGGATGGGACTAATATTTCATAGCTACATCAGTAAAGAAAGTAAAGTAAAGTAACCTTTGAATGTTACCAAATGAAAAGCGGGCTACTGTAATTAGGGCAGAAGAGCTAATCTTTTAGAAACCAGTGTTAATTATTCTAGGGGAGCTTCACAATGATGCAGAACGTAGGGCAGGTTATTTTCAAAGCCCTTCAAGTGTTTTTGACATCTTTTTTACTCACCACTCACTATCGTCAGGGAAGATGTCTTCGTTCTCTTCTTCGTGACTTTCTGTATCCTTTGCATCTTCTTCTGTTTTCAGCCTCATTAGCCAATCATCTTGCTGCAGCTCTGGCTGTGGCAGATTGTAAAGCGGATGCTTGAACAGTGCCCCAAACTTAGAAGGACCATCGACTTTCTGAATTATTTTTCCAACTCCAATCAGTTTCTTTGACTTCTCAGCGACCTCATTTAATGAGCCTCGGACTTTATGGTGTAACATGTTTGCAGTCGGTTTGTGACGCACTTCATCGTGGGGGCGCCTCTGCAGTTTGTTTGAGGAGGCAGCATCAGAAGCAGGAGACTGGGAGACAGACTCGTGATGTTGAGTATCTGTTCTGGGAATGGAGGAGGAAGAGGAAGAAGTGGGAAAAACACAGGCAGTCTGGAGGACTGAAAGGCAAAAAAATGCCAGAAGGACATGGAGACTGAGGGACAGACAAGCCAGTCCCAGATAGATGGAGCGAGTGGACTGACCCAGGTTCCGTCTAACCATGCTGGAAGATAAAAGGATAAAACAGACCAAGGAGGCCTGTTAGCATTTCAGACTTGCACATGATAAAATATTTCCTACATATTGCATAATACACAGACACCCAGATAAACAGCAGCATGTATTTCATGCTTACTTGTAAAAACAGACCTGCCATATACCAGATTTCATGGTAACATGCTGTAATGCAGCTGGACTAGGCAAACTGCTAGTGCTTGCAACATCTGTGTGCTGCTTTGTTTGGTAGGTATGAGATTTACAACTCAAAACAAAATGACAGCCTTGTGGTCCGTGTAGCAAGAGGGAAAGTTGGGTGATCATCATCTTCATTAAAATCTGTCATTTTGGAGCCATGAGGATGGTAAAATCCCAGCGGAATTGGGAAAATGTGATAGTTCCTCTAACCATCTGCTGTCAGTGCTTAATATGAGAGCCGCGTTGGAAGTCATTAAGCTCACTGAACGTCTGCGTGGTTGCTTCCAAATATGGCAAACTGACACCATTCAAAGTGTAGTAAATGTTTTTACAGCATCATGATCCGATACACTGCACATGGACATTTAAAGAAAATAAACGAATTATAATCATAATGTCTCGAATTGTAAAAGGTTTCAACATGCTTTATTTATGACTTTTGCTTCTTTCATATTAAACATGATACTTGCTTCATTTGTGGTAGATTCATATATTTATGCAGTATAAGAGTAAAGTAAAAGACAAATACACTCACTGGACACTATATTAGGTAACGGGTTGAGTCTCCTTTTGCATTCAGAACTACTTTA
The DNA here is from genome assembly GCF_000239375.1 of Pundamilia nyererei. Taxonomy (NCBI): domain Eukaryota; kingdom Metazoa; phylum Chordata; class Actinopteri; order Cichliformes; family Cichlidae; genus Pundamilia; species Pundamilia nyererei. The sequence continues at coordinate 226,061 of NW_005187665.1, read as the reverse complement.
ACTCTTCATTTCAACAAGATGCTGGAAACACTACTCAGAGATTTTGGTCCATATTAACATGGCAGAATCACAGAGATGCTGCAGATCGTAATCTCCAGTTTCACCAAATCCCAAAGGTTCTCTATTAGATTGAGATCTGGTGACTGTGGAGGCCACTTGAGTACAGTGAACTCAATGCCATGGCCAAGAAACCAGTTTGAAAGGATATGAGATATGGTGTGTTATCCTGCTGGAAGCAGCCAACAGAAGATGAGTAAACTGTAGTTATAAAAGGATGGACATGGTCAGCAACAACACTGAGGTAGGCTGTGAGATTTAAACTATGCTCAGCTGGTGTGAAGGAGCTCTAAGTGTGCCAACAAAATGTCTTCCAAAACCATTACACCACCACCACCACCACCCTGAACCATTGGTAGAAGGCAGGATGGATCCATGATTTCATGCTGTTAATATCAAATTCTGACCCCACCATCCATTCAATGAATAGTTTCAGTTTTTTAGACCATACTTTGTAAACACGACAGATGGTCATGTAGGTAAATCCCAGTACACAGCAGTTTCTGAAATACTCAGACCTTCCTGTCTGACTCCAACAAACATGCCACGTTCAAAGTTACTTAAATGACCTTTCTCCCCCATTCTGATGCTCAGTCAGAACTCCAGCAGGTTGTCTTGACCGTGTCTACATGCCTAAATGTGCTGAGTTGCTGCCATGTGATTGGTTGCATTTCCAAGCAGCTGAAACAGGTGTACCTAACAAAGCAGTTAGTGACTGTAAGTCATATAAAATGTAGAAACCAAAAGTATTTACTAAGTTTGTTCTTTTTTTCTGTTCGTGTTGATACTACCAGAATAATACTGAACTTTGAAAAATTCACGAGCACAGTCACAGTCATCAAGATGCTGTTAGACATCTGCTTGGGTCTTCTAAGTTTAAACATAATTGAAATAATTGTGATATTAAGGAAAAGGGTGTGAAGCACATTTTACACACAGTAAATCTTTAAAAATCCCAGCAAACTCTAAACACAGCTTTTGTGAGGCCAGCTATTCATCCTACTTATTGTCACTAACAGTCCTTAATGCACAGCTCTTACTGCATTGTGTGATTGAAAAGGAAAACAGGTTGAGAGAGACATGCGTGCATGCGTTCACACAGCAGTAGTTAAGCATGAAGCTACCAGGCAATCATTTGCATAAAATTCTCAAAGAAAGAAAAGTTCACTAAGAAAATCAATATATTATTGATCAATTTGCTGCTTCTTTATGTGGAGCAGCAGACTGGAGACTTACATCTCTTTCCTGTCAAGACCTTTTTTCTTCCCACTCTCGCTCCGTTCCACTCCCCTGCATGTGTGGACTAGAAAGAATTTAGCAGTAATTTTCTGGTCCTGATCTTACCCAGTAAGACTGCATTTGTGTGTTTGTTTGCTGTCATGTGGTCACTGCGGCGCAAACAGAAAACTGGCGTGTTGCGGTGACCCGTGTCTCTGTGACCCAGAGTTACGATATTTTACTTTGGATCAATGCAGATTGCATAATTAAGTCAATGCTAAACACAAGTCCTGTTAGAAGTGGCTCCAAATCAGGATGTCACTATTTGTGATTGGTAGGTATCACCACGTATTCAAAAACTATGGATCCATTAGTTCTTCCATTGTAGCCCACCTTGCTTCTCTTTATATTTTCTTGTCTTCTCATAGGCCCTGACTTAAAATGAAAATCATTTTTGCCCCCTGGATTTGACTTTCAAGAGGACACTTGATGCAGTTTGTGGTTTGTATTTGAGGAGATACATATATATATGTGTGTTTATATACATATACTCCAAGTGATGTCCAATGCAGCAGGCTAGATCCACTTTAGATTAGATTCTGGCAGCGCAGGTGCACACACCCACATAATGAATTGGTATTCTGAAAGAGCTCAGATTAAATCAAATATTCATTTTGTCTTCTTTCAACCTGCCTCTGTCCTTTATCATAAGCCATCCATCTTGTATTTCATTCCACAGCTTTAAAATCCTTTTCTCCGACTTTCGATATTCGGTGCCTTATGGGGATTGAAAAATTGTTCTCTCCTGCAATCTAATTAGCTAACGAAATGTTCCTATTAATTAGCTCACTTTGCTCTGAGAGACAATGTATTATTTATGTTGAGGCAGGTCCCAGTAGAACAGATTGATGTTTTCCAAGCCTGCGGCAGTATGCTGTGGCATTATAAGACGGTTCCTGTTGTTTCATTACTTGCAAACAACTCTTAAACGTCGCAAATCAGGTTACAGTTAAAACACACATGCATAAACACTAGCATGAAGAAAGGGAGAGAAAGAGAATAGATGACTAGTTACAGCTCTCATGCATGACGAATTTATTCCAATTACTCATCGTGATGATAATGTCTCTGCAGTCGTAAACTGGAATAATACTTGGATGTAATGTGGACTGGAGCCATTAAAGCTTTAATGATTCATGGCCTGATGTGCTAAAGTGCTGTGATGTTTCAATGCATTTTCAATGAAGCATAAAAGTAAAAGTGTGACGAGTGCATCAGAATCTATTTGGATGCATTTTCAGTGTTTGGAGGAGGCTTGTGCCGCACGCTGTATGAGGTTTTGCAGATTAGCAGGGAAACAAATGCTCTGTTTTATTTTTTGAGCTTAAAGGTTCCTCCAGTTCATCCAGAGGGAAACATTACTTATTAGAATTCACGACTTTTTTTGTAGTGCTTTTATTTATGTAGCACCAAATCACAACAACTGTCACCTCAAAATGCTTTATACTGTAAGGTAAAGACCCTACAATAATAGAGCAGAAACTCCAACAATCAAATGACCCCCTGTGAGAAAGCACTTGGCAACAGTGGGAAGGAAAAAACACCTTTTAACAGGAAGGAAGCTCCAGCAGAACCAGGAAGATGGGTTACAGCAGCAGAAGACCACACCTGCCACTCCTGTGAGCTAACAACTAAGACTACCATTCACATAGGTTTCACCAAATCTGGACAATAGATGATTGGAAAAATCCTGCTGTGATGAGTCTTGTTTTCTGCCGCAACAATCAGATGATGGGTTTTAGAATTGGACATAAACAACATAAAAGCATGAAACCATCCAGCCTTGTATCGATGGTCGTGTGGGGTAGGGGAAGGGAACTCCAGGCTTCGAGAGAAGGTGTCCGGTGTCCTGCAGGTTTTAGATGCGCCCTTGATCCATCACAGCTGATTTAAATGGCTAAATTACCTCCTCAACATGTCTTGAAGTTCTCCAGAGGCCTGCTAATGAACTAGTCCAGGGGTCAGCAACCTTTCACATCCAAAGAGCCATTTGGCCCCGGTTTCCACGCAAACGAAAACACTGTGAGCCGCAAATACTTTTTGACATCTAAAATGAAGATAACACTGTATATATTGTTTTTTACCTTTGTGCTTTGTGTGAACAACTAAGGTGTGTTGCTTATGAAATCCATGAAGTGCTAATGAGAAAATTACATTTTATTTATATAATTAACACATTTTGAACTCTTAAATAAATATAACAAAAGGAAAGACACCCAGCTGAACTAAAATGATCCATGTAGCAAACAAAAACTGTTATATCGCCTTTGGGCTTTTGGATCCTTGACCTGACCGAACTTCTGCTCCTGAACCTCTGCGCACAGCGTCTGCAAATCTGGGCTGTACGAAGTCACTTTCATCTTTACGCAGGACAGTAAGCTGTCATCGGTGAGGCGTGAACATAGTTCACGGTGGAGAACAGCTGCTGACATAATGTGGATCCGAAGATCCATAATTGGCCTACCTGGGGTTGAAAGTCTCGATAAATGCACGGCGTTTTGGCGGGTACACCGGCTTCCGAGTGTGACGCTTATTTTGAGCGATGAAAAAATAATAGAATATAATTGTATTTTTATATTTCAATATCACAGTAATCTTCCAATTTATAACTACAAGTTAAAAAAGAACTAACATAAATAAAATACACTTCAGCTAAATACTTCTAATTTATTTTCCCAAACCACGCGGAGCCGCGCTATAAGGACTAAAGAGCCGCAGGTTGCCGACCCCTGGACTAGTCATTTGTTTCAGGTGTGCTGACCCAGGGTGATATCTAAAAGCTGCAGGACACTGGCCCTCTCTCGAGGCCTGGAGTTCCCAACCCCTGGTGTGGGGGATACTTTCTTTGCACACTGTAGGCCCCTTAATACCAACTGAACATTGTTTAACTGTATCACTGTGTACCTGATTATGCTTGCTGACCAAGTCCTTTCCTTTATAACCACAGTGTACACATCTTCTGATAGCTGCTTCCAGCACGATAACACACTATGTCACGTATCTCAAAATATCCCAGCTGGATTCTAACTGTTTGATGCTATCATGTCAATATGGAGCAAAACCTGTGAAGATCTGCTTCCAGCACTTTATGTCGAATGCTTCCAACCCAGTATTAGCAGTAGCATGTAACCAGACATAGTCGTCATGCTCCAAATTATGTTAAATAGGCCATTTGTTTGAAATGACTTGTTTGAAATTATTTTCTGAATGGATGCTAATACATTAGTAAGTATTGAAAGGATAATTACAGTGTATTTCATCATGCTGCACTTCTCATTGACATAGTTAGTGTGGTTCTATTGGTCATGCCAGCTTTTTACAGGGGCCTCCTGTGTAGCAACTTGCTGACTGCCCTATTCCTCTGCAGACAATGGGGAGAGAACATTTTTTAAGATTTTTAAGATTTCAAAACAAGAAATACATACAACTTACAAAGCACCACTGAAGAGGTTTTTCCAAACAGCAAGAGCGCCTTTTAAAGTTTGGATGCTGAGCTGTTTCACCAAAGACATATGTGTAGTGCAGCACATTATGCCTGCGCCCCCGTGCCCTCTCGTCCCCATCAAAGGTTGCAGGGTCTGCTGCTTTTAAGGGAAGATTGCTGATGTTTTCAAAGCTGACACAATTCACTGAAATCCAGCACACTCGTTCTAACGGCGCTCTGATCACAGAACATCAGTAAATCCATTTTAACACAACATATTTTAAATTTGTGTTGCGTCCACCATTTTTTATTGCTTTTCTCTCACTCACCCTCACATAAATCACACCCAAACACTCCCATTCAAACAGTGAAAAACATCCTTCAAAGCTTTGAAGCCCCGTTTCCCTCGCAGCAGTTGCGGCTTAATGTAGGTTGCTTGGAAACAACCCAGAATTTGGCACCTAATTGGAGCGTGCGTGTGCTCCATTCAGCGGGCAGGCGGCTGGCGACTCTGTTGTGCAAACTCAGGATAATTAGACAAAGTGAATTCTAGATCACATCTGGCACAGTGGAGGGAGAATAAGCAGCAGAGGGCCTATTGGATCATGTGGAGTGTTGACCGCTGAAGGCCTCAGAGATTTAACGGCTCTGTTTTTTTGTCTATGCTTGCGTGCACTTGCAAGAGTACTTGCAATTTTATTTGCCTGTGTCCTTATTTGTGTACTAGAGATAGCACATGTGTGTAAATGAGTGTTGTGTGGAACTACTGAATGAAAAAACTGCTCGACAGGCCTTTTGAACACGCAAGGGTGCAAGAGTTTGTGCTTCCTTTTTTTTTTTTGAAGTACTGAGTGCTGAATACAAAGAGGGTGATGTGTTTAATCACGTCGGTCGATGTCTGAAGTGCTGGAGGCGCTATATCTCCCTGTGGTTTTCTTTGTCTTTGTGCTTAACCTACACAATCTGTTTTTACGAGTGTGTGTCTGTGTGTGTGTGTGTGCGTGTGTGAGACAAATGCGAATGATACGTTTCATCATGTGTTTCCCGGTGTTTGATGTGGCGTAGGAGCTCCTTAGTCTTTCACTCATCATTCTACTCCCTCTCTTCCTTTCTCACTCCGCCACAGCTCATCTCTCCACCGCTCTGTCTCCCACCTGCTTTCTTTCTGCCTTCACCTCTTCTCTCTCTTCCACCCACTCCTCACTCTTCCTCCCCCACCACCTCACTTTCTTTCCTCCCCCCCTCTCTGTAAGCTCAGAGGCCCGGAGTCTTTGAAAGCTTTGACTCCTGTGGCTCTGGCTGCTGCTGCTGCTGCTACACTCCCAGTATGGATGGGCATGAATATTTCATCTCTGGAGTAAAAGAAGGGAGTGAGAGGTGGTTGGGGGGCAGGGTTGGTCGGAGGCGAGGAGTGAATAACGTGTAAGATGGAGGAGAAAGGGCAGGGGGGAGGGGGGAGACGTCATAGAGAAAGACAGGTGAGTGCAGCAGGTACAAATTATTACAAAGATGAAGAAATGCAAATGTAGACGAGATGAAAAGCTAAAAACAGGAAGAGATGGGAGTAAACACATGTGGAATACCAACTTGTGTTAGAGCAGAGTCCCTCGGCTATCCAGCCGTTTTTGTATTTGTCTCGAGTAACTCTCATCATTGTCCTCGTCTACATTCCTTCGCTCCTCTTTCTTCCTTTCAGTCTCTCTTTCTCTCGCTCCACATCTTGTCGTCATCCATTTCAAGGTGACAGCTTGTAGGATAATCTAATCTTGCATCTCTCCACATGGGACAATCTGTCACTGGCTCAAACAAAGCATGTAGATATGTGTTGAATATTTGTGTGCATGCTATTGTGTGTGGATGAAAGTGAGAAGAAGAAAAAAGGAAAAGACAAAAGGAATTTGACTTCACAGGAACACGATTTTTAGTTTAGGGGTTTGATTATGTTAAAATGTTAATTCAATTCAATTTTATTTATGTAGTGCCAAATCACAACAACAGTTCCCCCAAGGTGCTTTATATTGCAAGGCAAAGACGGTATGATAAAAAGAAAGCAGAGAAAACCCTAATAATATGACCCTTTATGAGCGAGTGCTTTGGCGACAGTGGGACGGAAAAACCCCGTTTAACAGGAAGAAACCTCTGGCAGAACCAGAGTAAGACAGGACAAAGACATGCTGTGGAAGAGAGTGAGAGAATAATAATAACTAATGCTTTGGACAACACGATTCATTTATAACTGTAAAAAAAAATTGCTCTAGGGTAGTGATGTCACATACATGACAATCTCCTGATGCAGATATCGTTCCAATATTGTCTTTTCTACATTTCTATAAGCCTGTGCTTTGAA
>NW_005187665.1:189981-203724 GCF_000239375.1 Pundamilia nyererei | reverse complement strand
GCAGCCAATGGAGTTAGGCGAGGATGGGAGTTATGTGCTCTCTTTTATGAGTTCTGGTTAAAAGTCGTGCAGCAACATTTTGGACCAGCTGCAGACGAGAGAGAAGACACTGACTAACTCCAAAATACAGAGCATTACAGTAATCCAAACGAGATGAAATAAAAGCATGGATTACTGTTTCAAATCACCTACTTGCTCACTACTTGTCACTGAGTTGCATCTACATCGTGCAAATGTAAATGCAACTCATTTACATTTGCACGATGTCTGGTCATTTTGCCTGACAAAGCCATTTTCAATCAAAAAATATAAAGAAAAAGACAACTTGTTTTCACATTTGAGAAACTGGAGTGAGAAATGATGGACTGATTATTGTAACTGCTAGTTATAGGTTTCTTCAGTTCTGCTAAATCATTAATAGCCATCTTCTTCAGCGTTTCTTAACATCCTTATTTGGTAGGTATGTAAGTGAAGTGGACGGCTGGTTGCCTGGTAACCTCCCATTGACAGTATGCTTTGAGGAAGCTGTTGCTTTAAGTCATGAAACTGGCACAGGCCTAACAAAACCACAACCTCTTCCTCTTTTTGTTATTGGGATGAATTTCTTGTCTCTGGTCAGAGCCAGCTAGCTATCCGTTTTAACGCATTGTGCTAAGAAACATTAATTGACTACCGTCTTAGTTAATGGAATAATATATGAGAGATTGTTGCTAAAGCAGACCCACAAGTCAATCTTGACATATGCTGTTCAGTCTAGCTTGTGCTTGCCTTCTGTGATTGACACTCTGTTGGGTCTCATTGCTCCCAGTTTTATTTGAATGATGCCAGATAGTTGACCTTAAGCACAATGCAGTGCCCATTCCATCATTTCCTGTACACTGATACCTTATGCTGGTAACTTCATGTGTAGAGTACCTGCTTGTCGATCAGATCTTTGTTTCAGTGATGCGTACTAAGCCTTGTTTCTTTTTTTTCTGGAGCATTCAGGGATCTGTTAAGACCATTCAACCGTCTTGCCAAGAGTGGCAGTCCAAGCTAATTCACCTCAAGGTCAGATTGTGCAACGCTCAATGAAACTGCGAAAAACCCTAAAAGCTACATCCCAGACTCTACAGGCCTCAATTACCATGTTAAAGTTCTTCTCTCTAAAACAAAGTCTGCAGCATGGCTCAGGCTTTCACAGCTGCATCTAAACAAACCACAAGACCTCTGGAACAATATGCTTTGCAGAGATGAGACCAAAGATTACTAAAGAGATGTTTGGCTATAATGCACAGCACCACATTTGGAAAAAAGCAAACACAGTATATCACAACAAAAACCTCATACCAACATGCATTTGGAGGAGGGGTGATGATTTGGGTTTATTTTCCAACCACATGACATGGGTACCTTGCCGTTATTAGCTCAACCATTAACCTGTACACCAAAGTACTCTTGAATAAAATGTAAGGCCAATCTGTCCCACAGCTTGAGTGAAACTGGGTCATGCAACAGCAAAATAAGCCCCAAAATGTACAACAATGGCTCAATCAAAGTCCAGACCTCAAACTGATTGAAATGCTGTGGCGTGACCTTGAGAGCTATGCACGAATGTCCACAAATGTTAATGAACCAAGGCAATGCTGTAAAGACGAATGAGCCAAAATCCCTCCACAACAATGTGACAGTGATGAAGCAATACAGAAGGTGATTAGTTCAAGTTATTGCTGCAGAAGTAGCTCTACAGGCTACTGAATAATGAAGTGTATTTAGTTTTTCACAGTCCTGTGACAGCTTTCTTTTCCACATAACCGTAGGACATTAGCTTCTATCATATTCAGCTTCCCACATTTTGGAGTTTTGGAAAAACTGAAAAAATTTTCACATTCAGAAATGATTTTGAGTTTTAAAGCCTCACAAAACTTATCAGGCTTAAACACATGACCCGTTTGTAAATATTCGTCATCGTCTGTGTTGCTCGTTACTCTTCTCTTTTTGTGTCAAGTCACATCACATGTTTACAATATAATTAAGTCTAACACTGGCATCAGTGACCATTTTATTTGTGCCGATATTATTTGAGCCGATATAAGCTGTTTGCTGATTTATCGGCATTCTTAACAGCCGATAAATGAGAAAATAAATAAAGAGATGGAAGAAATCCGAGCAGAGAAATTCATGATTTATGACAATTAAACACGATTTTCATAACCCGTATTGTCATATTTTCTTCGACACTACACTAAACACATTTTAGGGAAATCTGTTTATGTTTTGTGGGTCTGGAAAAAAAGAGATAAATAGATATTTCTGATTACATATATGATTTTTAAATTGCTAAACTCTATGTTTGGTACTGTGCATTACTTGAGTTGCCATGGGATAGAGTATATTTGCGCACAACAACAGCTTGCAAGAAAGAATATTTTCTCCCAAGGAAAATATAATTACACTATTGTAACAATGAATCCTTAAACAATAAAAGCACACATTCAGGGACTCCCCTGAGAGCTGCAGTTGTTAACAGTTAAATGTTTAATCCTGGTACCGGAACACTGAGGAGCTCTAATGATCTATAAGAATATCTGATGTGGGACTAGGAGCTGTTATAATGCGTCTTATAACAGCTGTCTTTGACGTGATTGGTCCATCTGAAAGACGTGGTGGGGGTTCCATAACTGGTCATGCTAATTAAACAAACAACATAAACTAAGCCATACTGGGTAATTTATTCAAAACTAAGCTCAAATCTTTTAAAGTTATTCCACACATTTGCTACATTATTTGTTTAGTTTCTTTTAATCTTGTCACTCTACCGTTGGGTTTAAGCTAACTAGACAGCATGCTAAATTTGCCGTGCTCAACAAAATAATAAATAATAAAATCTGATTACAGCTGTTCAAAGTGATGCCTCACCTTCACTCTGCTCACACTGTTACCTGTCCCGAGGATTTACGTAACTCTAGTGTAAAGGCAGGATTCTCTCTACAGAGCTATGAGAGAAGTTTGAGATCTTCACACTGAGCAAACAGAGCCTCAGGTGGTCCGTGATAAAGTAATATGCCTGTCTTTGAAGTGTTGGCTATCAGCAATGTAGCACACTCAATATGAGGACAGTGACCCTAGAGTGGGCTTCACTGCACTGAGGCAATGGTTTCTTTCTACAGTGTATAACCCCCCCCCACAAAAAACATATTGTAACTCATCTATCCTGCCTTCGAGTAATACAAGAGAAATGTTGTCCTCCCAAACTAAAATACAAACATTGGGGGTCTGCAAGCTAAGCTTACAATGCAAAAACAAAGTGGATAGAAGCTTGCACATAAAAATCATTGATGATGTTGTTAAAAAAGATTGCAGGGCACAGCATGTAACAGACCACATGGCTCATGAGTCAGAGTGCTCCAACAGTGCCGTACTACCAATACGTGCTCGTGATCCTTAATTAATGAGTTTACATGAAGGTGAGTGTGTAGTGCTATTGGAGGATCCATTGCTAATGAAGTGGCTTATTTGATTGTGATTCCACTTCCTTGATTGTAATTTTTGAATACGGAGACGATAGCTGAGAGGACTAACAAGGAGAGAGACAGAGAGGGAGAATCAGAGAGGGTAAAAGAGGGAGTCATTTTTAATGTTCTCTGGGCACTCTTGTCAGAAAAAAGCCAAGACTGCAAATTGTGTGTTTGTGCATGCCTACCTACTGTATGATTGCGTATATCCTTCTACCCAGCACATAATTGATTTGGAGCAGATGGTAAAGCCCTCAGAGGACACGAATGCTCGCTCTGAAAATGTTTAGAGGACAAAGCAGAAAGCACAGAGATGGATTCATTTTTAAATGGGTCTCTTCAGACACACACGCAAATGCACCTTTTTTTATTATCATTATTCTAATGAACGGCATTGGAGGAAGAGGTATTCAGGCCTTTTGTGCCACAGTGTACAAATCCTCCCTCTTCAGTATTACGTGTCTCCTGCCAGTTTGCATGTCTCACCCTTCACCAGTGCTTGTACTCAGATTCCACTCATTTTCTCAGCTCTCCACTCATCTTCTGATAGTAATTTAACTTTACACCACATTTTTTTAGGAATGAGCGTGCAAGGCAGTTTCCAGAAAATTGTATTTAATAAAAAATGCAGGTGTTGATTATGCACAGACTAATGAAAGCATATCAGCTCCAAGCTTCATGTAGACCATGAGTAAGTATAACAGCACGCTATGAGGACTTACGCTACAGGTTTTAAACCAAAGGAACAGATTCTTCACAGATAATAAAGACAAGTGGATGCATGGCACACGTGATCAACTTTGAATGAAGATTTAAAAAGGAATGAATGAATGAAAGGAATGATAGTAAATCATTTAGGATTTCATGAATAAAAAAATAGAACAGAGCGAATTGTCACAGACAGCAAAGTGCGTTCGTGCATACCAAATGTTGTCAACAAAGATGAAGGCTCCCGAGTTACCTACTTCAAAAAATTATGATGCGTCTGCTCACCGCATCACAGAGAAAACGGCAAGACAAAAAGATGGAGAAAGAAGTTACAATTTATTTCTTCTTGTGCTGTGTTACTGCTCGATCGACAGCAGCTGGTCCAGAATGCTGAGGCTCGGCTCTTTACCGGCACATGCAAACCCTGATTGGCGTTCTTACACTCTGATCTCCTCGCTGATCTTTTAACCCTGCACACTCGTGTTAGATCATTGATGTCTGCAGAGCAAATGCTCCTAACTATCCCGAGGTACAGTTTCAAACACAGAGGAGTTTGTTACTTTGCAGTAGCTCCTCCTAATTTGTGGCACAAACTGCTGCTTCACCTTTTTCTTAAAACCATTTTGAAAGACTATTTTTACTCTTTGACTTTTAAAGCAGACTTCTGATCATTTTTTTTATTTATGTTGTTTTCTTTTTTTAAATTTTTCTTGTTTCTATGTTATTTTACACTTTTATCTGTACAGCACTTCAGATCCAGAGCATTTACTTAATAAAGACGTAAAACTCAACTGCACTCATAGATCATGACACTCATATCTATATTACTACTATATAAAATGTATTTTGTATTGTTTAAATACATGTCAGTACATTTTATATATATGGTTGTAGAGTTATGTTATTTTGTAAGATTGCATCCTATTGCTCTAATTTCGTCGTGCTTGCATAATAACAATAAAGAGTCTCGAATCTTCAGTTTTAAGCCTCAGTCTTGTGTGTAACGCTGCATCTTTTTAACAATTAACAGAAATACGTTACAACATGTGTACAGCTCAAGGATGCCGTCTTAATTACTACATTTCTCAGCAAGTTATTTTGAATATTTATGGTTGCGCAAAGCACGAGAGATCCATCTAAAGGTTTGAGCTTTTTGTGCAACTTATTAACAGAAAATGGGATTATCATGATTTATTCACGCTGCATTTATTCCACTGATGCTTGAAAACACAAAGGCACGGTTTATGAGCGTCGGGATTGCTAATAGGCTACAATTACGAGCATCTTTCATCGTCGACTCATGATCCAAAAGCTGGCACAGCACCTAAACAGAATTTATTTCTTGTGGATATTTGGTTTCTATCACCCATCTGCTCCCTCTTCCACCAAAATGTGGCCTCCAAAGGGAGCTCTGGTCTCCTGTCTTCTTCTTCTTTAAATGAATGCCATATGTACATGGTTTAATGACCAAAGCAATTCAAGTTCCACTGTGAGAAACCTGTTCCTACTTTCTGAAACAAGGGAAAGCAGCCGTTAAGTAAGTTCTTTCCAAAGTGCTACAAAAATATTGATTGGTTGAGACAGCATGGGTTACACAATCAGGTGGGAAACCAACAAATAGTATCCAGGCCTAATGCTGTGTTCAAAGCCTGAACTAAATGAATGAAACATAAAGCAAACCAATGCTGTCTATTTAGAATCACATAAGCCATTTGGTGTGTAGATTTGTGCCAAGTGCCTCCCACACGGTGTCATGCCTGTATATATTTTTAACAAGCGGAGCCTCAGAGGAAACAAAACCAACAACTTTGGCAGTATTACAGATATATACAAAGCCGGTTGCCTGTATGTGAAAGAGTGCTGCGTTAACAAAGCTGTAAAGGATCGGCGAGGGAGGAAGATGGGTGACATAAACGGAGGAGGGGAAACGCTTGTTCCTGTCCAGATGGAGCCTCTGTGGGAGTTTGGCCTCTGTGTGTGTGTGTGTGTGTGTGTGTGTGTGTGTGTGTGTGTGTGTGTGTGTGGAGGCTGCGTAGGTGAAATACCTACTAAGTTAAATAAGAGAAACTGATGAGTACGCTGATATAAGGATTTCCATACAAAGTAATTATTGAAATGTACATATGGTATAGAAATGTTTCTGCTTACTGTGAGTAAATATAATTAACTCTAATAATAAGTGAGTTATCAATTATTACCTACATTTTCATGAAGTCAGATTTTGCTAAAAGTGCTCAATCATTCAGGACCAGTCCAGTGACCGGAGGGCTTCCTCTAATCAAAAATATGATTATTATTTTATAATAATTCACAAAACCAGTGCTGGGATCATTACTCAAAAGTAATACAATACAACTTTATTTATATAGCACGAAGGTACACCAAAGTGCTTCACAACAAGGTTAAAACACAAGATATAAGATAAAAGACTATAACAGAGTACAAAAAACCCCAAAAGTACAGACAAAATAAAACATTAGAGCAAAGTTTAGAAGATAAAATTACTAGATATTCATAAATATAAGGTGGGGGTATTTATACAGTGGAACATTAGTAGAAGATAAATAACACAAGGGTAAAATATAGAGGATGTGCACTAACTAACTGAAAACGCTTGGTCAAACAGGTACGTTTTTAACTAAGATTTAAATGAATAGATGGAATCAGAGGGGCGAATAGCAGCAGGAAGATTGTTCCAGAGGCTCGGGACTGCCAGGGCAAAAGCATGGTCACCTCTGGTCTGATTTGGCTGCTCTAAGAGTAATTGTCCTGATGATCTTAGGGCTCTCCTAGAGGTATATGGATTAAGGAGTTAAGTGAGGTAGCACGGTGCAGTATTGTTTATGATTTTAAAGGTAAGCAACAGAATTTATTACGTATTACTCAATACTTAAAAAAAAAAAATGGATTACCAGGCATAATTATTCTCCAGAGAAAGTAATTCTAACATGTCTCGAATTACATTGTCAAAAATGGCTGGTTAACAAACTAAGCCTGAGGCTACAGTCCCACACACTGACACAGATCCCCATCCTAATGAGGACACACTTTTACTTTTACTGTTTAAATGCGAAGTCTAAACCACAAAGCAAAGTTGATAACCCCCCGAGACAGGGGCAGGTATAGAGAAACTTGTGGCAAAATCAAAACCATCTCTTTGCACATATCGAGGTGTTACCTTCAGTAATATGTATTATATATGGTTAAAATACATTAAATGCAGTAAGTAAACACATGTTTCATATAAACATAGTTTGCAACTTTTTTTATCTGCTTTAGTCAAAATAATGAAACATTTTAGTTATGTAAAACATTTAGAGTTTGGATTTTAAGTACTGTATAGCCTTTAAAATAAATAAGCGTGTAGCCCAATAGCTACAAAATCCAGAAAGTTACAAAACATGAGGTGAATCAGTTAGAAATACAAGTCTAACTTAAGTTTCACACTCTTTTTGTTAGAAATAATCTAACTGTCACATAAATTGACACAAAATGTCAGAAATCTGCATAGATATGAACAAATCTTTCACCAAAAATTAAAACCTAATTGTTCACGATTTACTTGGTTATAACACTCACCTTCATTCCATTTTCAGAGAGTAACAATGAACCACCTGTGTTAGAATCTGACATGCCCATGGTGTTGATTCAAAATTTGCTGTGTTGTAATCATAGGTGTTGGTTGCTACTTACAACAGGAAATGAAGCGTTTCAAAATGTGTTATAGACACGGTCAATGCCATTTTATTTACACTGTGTCAAATCACAACAACCTTAAGGTGCTTCATACTGTAAGGTAGACCCTACAGTAATACATACCACCGGGTCCATTTCACGCTTTGCCTCTCCAAAACGTGAAGTGTACAGACATTCAGAAAATGCATCAACTGCAGGGGGAGATAATATATTTACAGCCACGAAGTCGGTAGTAAGCAAAAAAAACAAACCATTAAGTATATTACAGGGTCTTTAATTATCAGAAAAGAAAAGTTAAGCTAGGTGGATATATATATATATATATATAACCACTTGATTTCAGTAGCCAATGGGACATAAAAACTTAATTTACAGAATATTATTTTAATCAAAAAATTGCCTAAAAGTAACATATTAAGGGCTTTTCCCCCATAACGTTTTCTTTTTACAAGACTAAACGGCATCACAATGCTGCAAATTATCCATTTTTTCATGTAGTGTAATACTGAGTATAAACTTTAACTAACATAAAATGGATAAGTGGAAGGAAATTGATGGATAGAATTAGTTTTCAAAAACATTTCAGAAGAACTGAAGCTGCACATTCAGCACTTAAAGACAAATTTAAGCCAATTAGGATATTACATGTATAAGCTTTAAACTTATAGTATATCAAATGTCACTTGCTGAGCAGCCCACACCTTAGAGAAGACTCTGTCATCTTCTTTCTTACATCATTCTCCATCTCTGAGAGTAAAATTATCACACATAAACGCTTTTTTTCTTCCCTTGAAAAAGTACAGTCACAATCTGTCTGTACTTTTAGCTAGCAGACAGATTGTGTGTCAAACTGCACAGAAGCTATTCATGTGTCATATTTGTGGAGCTGTTTGAAACATTGAATTTGAAATTACCTGCCACTTCAAAAGAGTTCCTCTTTTATTTATGCTCCTCTTCAGCTTGACGCTGAAGTGATCACAACTTTCTCCCATCTGAACCGTGAACACGTCGCAGGGATGAGATGGACAAAATCGTGTGTGCGGGTGGACCCACGACTCGTGGCTTACCTGCATCTGTGGTATCAGCTCAAAGAAACACCAAACTGCAACAAAGGCAAAATGAATATGCATATGAATGAATGAAAAAGGAATTTTTTAATCAAGCTGCCTATGTCCACATTTAACCCAACATTGGCAGTAAGTTATATTTGGCAGTGTGACAAATATGATGCTTACTAAGTCAGAATCATTACATGGGTTGCTAAGGGGCTCGCAGATGCACAGAAACTGTGAACAGAGCTTGAATTTTCTGTATGTGAAATTACCACTTGGTTTTATTTTCCCCCAAAGGCCTTCAAGGACACTCTGAGAAAAATAAAGAATCTGAATTTAATGAATATGCCTGTCTATTGCTTCAACTTGATATCAGCTTATTATGTAATGAATAAAAACATCTCCTCATGCAGACTATTTCCACATGAGGAAAACCTTGTCCTAATTTACCAATATTTCCAAAAGAATGACAGGCGAGGTGATAGTTTACTTTAATGGTCCTTCACTCTTCTTATAAAAAAGGAAGTGAGTTAAATTGTGCATTGATAATTTTTATAATTTTTATTTCTCGATACTGGTTTCTCTGTCTCTTGATCTGGTCACATGTGCCTTTCCTCCTGTGCTTGCTGTCAAAGCTCCTATTTCCATGGCCACGGTAAGACCTGCATTAATTTAATCATTTCCACTGTGTTCAAGAGGCTTCAGTGTGATTCAAAAGGATTGTGAAAGACGATTTTCAATTTACACTTTAAGTTAGCTGCAAACTCAGTGTCATTTGGAGTGAACAAAATGATGGGTTTTCATGGACACATTTTCATGTTTCTGACAGGACATAATGTAGGCACGTAGAAGAGCAAATGATCTTGAAGAGTAAGCCTACGAGTCTTTATCCAACTTGTATTTCCAGCGTGACCTCGCCAGTTTGGCTCTTTATTTAAAATGCTGATTTGACAGCTGCCTGGTTTTTGTTATAGACTGTGTTGTTTCTATGTCTCTATGGGTATCTTAGCAGAAAGCCACAAAATATTCCATGGATGTCTTGTATGTTTATTTGCTCCTGTTTGCCTTCGTGCTATATCTCGGGAGTGTTTTACCGTGAAGTATCCAACAGCACACAGAGACAATGCTTTAGCTTTGTGTTTTCTGTGTAGAGTCTACAGAGACCATGTGTGGGTTCCTCTCACATTGCCAACACAGGGGAGTGAGTAAACAATAGCTTGAATCACTGCCCAGTATTCTGCTGACAATATTCGCCATCATTTGAGCTTCATTTTCATCAGCACTTTATAAACTTACTTTTGGATTTTGTCTTTACATGTAAGCTGCTTTCTGTTGTAAGGACAGACCACAGCTCTGATTGGGTGATAGGCAGTGTACATTCTGGACAGGTTACTAGTCCACTGCACGGCAAAATAGTAGTGGTGTGTGATACTGCATATATTGGTATCAATCCAATACCAAGTAAATACTGGACAGTAACACCGATACCGATACTTTTCAATAAATGCGGTGGATGCGTCATTGAATTGCTAAATCTCAATTAATTTTCATAACTTTAAGTGTTTTTTGTGATGTTTCTTTTTTTATTATTAAATAGTTAAAATCCAGGACATAATTAGGACAAAGTTTATAATTAAATAGAAAATGCTTTATTGTGGCGGGGTGTGGTCTAATGCCGCTGCAGGTAAGATGGACTCACCTGCACGGCATGTGCTCTGCTTGTGTTGTTGTTGTTGATGTGAAGCGGGAGAGCTGCAGCCGTTGAATGTAGTGTTACAGCAACTGTAAATGGTAAATGGACTGATTCTTATATAGTCTCTAATTTACTGCGAGGAAAGCCTGAACACACTTCACCAGTTAAACTCAAGCTTAGAAAAGCCTGTGCAAAGTGAACTAATGGGCTAGTTCACTTTGTAGCATGTCTGGCTAGAATTGGTAGCAGACAAACTCTCCATCCGTCCCATGGATTAGATTGGATTACAATCCTAGATGGAACATTATGGATTGGGTTGGGGTGGATAATCCACTGGGGAATATTAACTTCTGACAGTGGATAATATGTGTTGGACACTAAAGATGGTCAGAGTGAGAGGTTTAACAGCAACCACAAGGTCACAGGTTAAGTCCTCGCCAAAGCCAAAATATCCATTCCCGTCAAAGTGCCTTTTCACCTCCGCCTCGTGCTGCAGGCGTCACCGTGCTCTTTGTGCAAAGGCACCACTTTCCGAGATTGATGCCTTTGTTTGAGGTGCCAAAACAGAAAAAAAGTGACAGAGAGATTTTGAATTAATGTGAAAGAATCACACATTGAAATTGTGTCTCCGCCCGCGTGTTTTTCTGTTTGCTGCCTCGGAGAAATGTTGCGAGCGCCGAGAAATAAATTAACACCAAGCAGCCTGCCAAAAGCAGTTAGAAACTGGCTGCGACAGGCAATTCTGTTAAAGCTACAGCACCACAGCAGGTGTGAGACACGTCGCTACAACAGAAATTAGCTGAGAACATTTTCATATTGCATAATACGGTTCGCTATGTCTAGTCACTGGCTGTACCACTGTAACACAGCACAGCCTGTTCAGCTGCTACAGATCCAGCAGGGATATTTAGAGTGATGCACGCTAAGAGTTTTTACTTTATCTTTTGAGTAATATTTAATTGAATATAAACATGACAGGATTAAAGTGGTTTGTGTTGGGAATATTCTGACTGTGGCAGTGGCTACTGATGGATACCATCAGTGTTAAAATGATGTTCCAGCCCAGTACTGAGTATAAGCAGCTCCTCGTACACAGCAGCCACACAGTAACACGGTTAGAGGGGCTTTGACTTAGTTAAGATCTAACTGTGCGACATCAGACAGCTGACTGTGACTGCCAGGCACAAGCTGAACCTCTGCTCGAGTTTAAATGTAAGTCCACCGCTGAAAAGGAGGATTGTGTTAAAAAGCGGCGCTCATCTGTGTCGTGCTAATTAGGGATTACAGGTTTTTCTCTGTACCTCTCAGTGCCGTAAACTACCTGCACCTACAGGTATGATTGCTGCATTTTTATTAGTAGTCTCTTGACAGATTGTCAAACCGTCACAGTGGCGGTACAAGCAGGCCCGTGAAAGACTCAGAAATGTCATACCATGACTTATGCCTCGAGGCAAAGAAGCATACATAGAGTTACTTTTTGTTAAATCCCTTCTCATGGCTGTGTTTTTACAAATCTTGTACACATGCCTCCCTCATTGTTTGCAAACAAGTCTGTAAAAGTGACAGCTTTCTGACAGCAATCTTGAAAACTTGAGCCTTCATGCTGTGTAGGCTCCTCTCTCCCTCTCTCTGTTTTTTTGGGGGGTGTGTTTTTTACAGTAAACTTGAGGGTGACTTGGCTTAGGTGGTGGCTGACAAATGGGACACGGGGAATGTGGGGTTTGGGCAAAAAGCATGTCACAGTAAACAAGGAGAGAAGAAGGGAGTGTAAAAGAATTGAAACGTGAGAGGAGGGGAGGAGGAGTGAGAAGATGAGTGGAGGGTGAGAGTGGAGGATGGCAGAGCAGAGGAAGAGCGAACAGTGAGTGAGATATAAATTCTATTCTAATACACAGAAAAATCGGCATTGGGATTGCACAGTTACATCACACGTACAGTAAGATGCACACAGGTGGGGTTTTATCCAATCCAGCAAAAGAGAGCTGCAGTGGAAGCAATTCTTTATTGGGGAAAGTTCACAGTGTTTATTTTCTTGACATTTTACCTGCTTTCTTGCTTAACGTTACATGAGAATAAACTGCTTTCATATCAGTTTAGACTGAAGTCTAAAGGGTTTGTGTCTAATTAAAGCTCACAAAATGTATTTATGTCAATCAAATAATTTAAAAACTCTGTTCATCTGCAGTGAGTGTTCCCAGAGATCACGCTGACTACGGACCAGATCCACTTGGTGTCTTTTGCTATCTGGGTCGGCTTGTCAGTGCACTGTTTACCTCAGCTGTCAATACGTCAGGTGTGAAGCTTCCAAGTGTATTTACTCTGGAGGAGGCTGTAGAGCTTTGTGAAAGGAGTCTGATATGGGTTGGTGAGTCAGTGATGCTCACTTCTGTCTGATGACAGTGACACTGAGGTGAGCAACCATCGTTCCTTCACCTTGTGTCTTCACTTCAGATTGTTGTACTTGCCACGTTTTCCTGTGTCTACAGTTCTCCTCACTGCGCCATCGCTACTCGGCTGCTGTCAATATCTACGGGCTGGTCTCTTGGCAAGAATCTCCAAACAACTCCACTGTTTCATCTCTGGAATCTGAATATTCACCGTGCTCACCGGCCTGTCCTCCTGTTCACCTCCTTCTGTGGATCGTCAGGTTGGAATCGCATTCATTCATTCACCTTTTGAACACTCACTCGGTCTTAGAGCCCTGACTTCAGTTCAGGAGATGAGGCTTGAGTTGAGGAGGAAGAGGAGCACATTTCACCTAGATGTCATTTGTAAAGTTTCTTTCTTTCATGTTTTTGCTTCTTGGAAAGAGACCCTTTTTCAGATGATAAAACATGTACAGTCAAGATTTATTTATGAACACAAAAGTCATTTTTTCTGTTAGAGACACTGAAAAAGAAAAACTAACTGTATGTTTAGTATTAGTCACTACAAACTCCTTGGTTAAAATGACTACTTCAGAGTGACAGCCTCATCTCACAAATGTGACAACCCAGCATTTTAACAAAGTAGCATTTTGTTTTATTTTTCAGACCATAATTTACTAAATAAACATAATTCTGCATTAAAATGATCTCAATGCTGTTAAGACTATACACTT
>NW_005187665.1:185793-188426 GCF_000239375.1 Pundamilia nyererei | reverse complement strand
ACCAAAAACAACTCCAGCTGATTTAATTTTGGTGAAAATCAGGTCGAGGTCACACCAAAAACAGTAAAACATCATCTTACCCACAATTCTTTCATCATCAAACTTAACAATGAGCATTTGACCTTGACCTTCACTGTTAGTGCCCAAATTGACCTTCAAACAAAATTTCAAGAAACCATATTGAGTAATATATCATATGACAGAGCATGAAGAGAGCTGTACAACACAGTTTATTTTTTCAATACGGCGACCTGCGACGTCACAGTGACGTCATAATAGCCTGACACTATTGCATTGTAAGAAAAGCAGGCTGACATCAGCAGGTTGACCTTCAGGGGGAGATGTGCTCTTTGAGTTCTCTTGTTCTTGTTAGATTTACTACTTTTGGTCAGCACTAGACTAGAAACCAGCATAAAATACAAGTACATTAAAAATCAATATAGTACTTAGCAAATATATTCAGTGACATCACAGCACTGGGGTATTTTTGCGACGTAACACTGAGAGTGCTCTAACAGCATTGGTTAAAGCGGCACCGCAGGAGCCAATGTGCTAAGTCAGTGGTAGATGTTTTGTTTTGTTTTTTCTTCTTACAGATACAAAACACTTTCATGTTCAGGCACTGCTGTTGTTGGTGTTTCATTGTAATGAGGTCATAAACCCTTTATGTCTTTTTCCTACAGAAATATAATCTTTTCATTTTAATACTACAAAAACAAATGACTCACTGAGTCTCGCAGTTCCTCAGTTTACTCATCTAGCTACATACTCTTGCTGCACTTGAGACAAAAGACTCTGGGGTGGTTTTTTTCTCCTTGAACTCTCTCCTTTAATTTGCTTATAAGGCTTTTTTATGCATTAATTAACCTCGCAAGCAAAGAAGGATGATTCTTTTTCCTTCTTTTTCCTTCTTTATGGCTGGAGAAACAGTGATTTTTCTTCTGCATTCTGCCAACCTGTCTTACTATAGAATAGTCTGCTCTCCCAGCAGGTTTTATTTCTGCTGCTTTCCAGGTCCAGGTGTGTTTGTGGGCTTGTGTGTGTGTCTGTGAACAAAATCTTCATATTTCTCATAGTTTCAATAGACATTAACTACTACACTTTTGTAGAAAATGTTTGATATGAAATGATGACATTAACTGCATCTGAAAATTATTACTTTAATAAAGATTTGAGTTTTGTACAGGGCACATGTGCAGAACAATACAACACCACACAAGACATGGACATACAGTATTTCAACAACATTAAATCAGACAGATACCAATGCATACAATGGAAAAGAATCAGTTCCAGTAGCTGTAAACAATATAACTCCACACTACTATCAAAAAGCCCAAACAAAGCTCAGGCGGGAGCTGAACAGACACCAAGCATGACATATAATATCGCCACTGCAGACTGAGAGGCATCATCAAAGACACTATTAGACACAGCAAGATGATTCTGACCTGATTTAGCATCAGTTTGGCGGCACTGTGCAGACGTTTCAATTAGTGACGGCGTTTTCAAATGTTTACTCAAACCTCTTACGTCTCCAAAACGCCCCGGGGAATTCACAGAAATGCAGATGCTTAATTAGCTCAAAATATCTTGCGATGAGAATTTTACATCAGGACAATTCATTTGATGATTTGTTTACATGGGTACAAACACCCTGGCAGGCACTTTCCACTAAGGATCTTTTTTGTATGCTAGGGAGAGCTAGTGTGAGAGAAATGTTGCATTCAACAGCATGTCTCATAAACCAGTTGAGAATAATGGTTAGAGGTGGATTTTTATGAAACTCACTAAGGCATATTACAAACAACAGTACAACTCATGCATGGAATGTATTACAGCTGAAATAGTTACTAACTGTATCTCATATCCCCGTGTTGTTAGCTTTGCTGCGTCATCATAATAATGTTGGTCCAAAATCAACATTGCAGTTGACCCATCAGGATGTTATGATGTCATAGCTTTGCAATATGGTGAAAAGAAAGTTTTGTTTAACGAGGGGCATTTCGTTTTATGTTTTTTTAATTTATTAAGTCATAAAGTATTATAAATATATCATCAAGTTAGGTTTGCTATTTTCTAAAGGTTGCTCATGTTGAGTTTTTGTGATAATTTTTAGAAGCATTAGCTAACTTCTTGGCTAATGCTAACAGTGACCTCAGACAATGTCACTGGTCTGCTGATCCTGGACCGATGTTATTGTGACGACGCAGGGAAAACACCAACGCGGAGACATCATCCGTGTTAATGTAGGATCCTTCATTTAAAGGTAAGAGTATAGCTTTTAAGCTAGCTAATCATAAGCGTTTCGGATAGCTAACCGCTAACGTTACATAAGCAATATAATAATTTTAATTTTATATGTTCATTTTGAAATTGTACTATATGTACCTTAAAAATACAATCTGTTTGCAAACTACATTTATCTTTATCTTATGTTGCACAACTCTCTAGATGTTAAGAGCATCTGCTGGACCGTTAAGCGTTTCTGAAGGAACCATAAAGCCCCTTCTTACTTCATACAAATGTATGCCATTAGTTAAAGAGCTTGGAAAGAAAGTAACTTTACTTCTTTAAATTTCGATTGCTAACTGAATGCTCAGACAACATCACTGGATCAACGTTATTCTGAT
>NW_005187665.1:176617-185265 GCF_000239375.1 Pundamilia nyererei | reverse complement strand
CACTTTCTCTTTTCATTCTCTTTCATCATCTACTCCTGGCTGCCACCTACTGCTTAATATTCCTACCACTTTCTCCAGCATTTTTCATCACCTTACCTTGACTTTAAACTCTAAAGCAGTCACAGCCCTTAATTAACTTCTGCCCAACCCTGCTGGGTTTCTGCTGGCTTGACACAACCTCTCGCTTTCATAGTAGAGGTCAGATCTCTGAGACTGAGATCAACTCATTATTTTTCATACAATGTGGCAGCTTAAAAATAAATGAATAAATGGAAAAGTTGCTTATAAAGTAGCACTTTATAATACAGCCTACGACTAACAGTATTCCATTTCAAATGACAATAAGGGGGTGAAGTTTTTAGAGAAAAGAATAAAGTAATAAAGTAAGGAATAAAGTACGTAATTTAGGTGGGTGGAAAGTTCCATGTGTTTCGGTACAAACACAAATGATATTTCTTTAGTTTATTTTGTTAGTATGCAGTACATTTATGGATGCAGCCCATATTATAGAGTGGTTTAACCTTCCAACCTTAAATTGTAAATACATGTCAGTTTTTTGGTGCGCATGATGAATTATTGGTAATAGATGTACATATTCCTATACTTATTAAAAAAAACCCTTAAGAAAACAAGCATTGGATTATAACCACCCTTTTTAGTGAATCTAAGTATTTATAGGTTTAAAAAATTACATTATAATTTTAGATAATTATATTATAATTTTATGGTAGAGAATTACACTGTTAGTAACTGGCCATATTATAAAGTGCTATTGAAAAATTCAATTTTTGCACAGTTCTGACTGCTAAATGACATCATAGCCACTATTTTTAGCTGATTTAAGTAAAAGTTCCACAGGTTGGAATTTTCTTTATTTGCTTTCTTGTTAAGACTTTGATAAAAGGCGATTGCCAGTCTCACACAATGTATATAATTAACACTACTGCAGCAGCTGGCTAACTTAGCAAAAGTGTTCGAAATACATCATCTGCCATTCTTCAAAAGTTACAGTATCTGCCATTAAACTCATTCATATTGTATTTTGTACAAAATCTATGGAGTAAATACATAGTTGTCTTACAGCGAAATCAAGACCTTTCACAATGCTGGATAATCATCAGAAGTTTCTTGCAAGTCTTGTCACATCAGATGTAATTCCTTTTTTCTTGTTAATGAGGTCTGCATTTATATAGCACAATTCTACTTTCATTAAACTTTACAATACACCCATTCACTCTGTGTGTTCTTATAACACATTTACTGTGCCATATACACACTAACAGAACTTTTTGGAGTTCGTTATTTTTCCCAATAAAACTTAAGAAGCTTGGATTGCCCTGAACTTCCAAATGATGACAACTTTCTCTACCTCAACAACCCACTACAGGTATTTTACAGAAACACTGAAATCCACAGAAGCTATTAGAACTTGATAACTCCGTTTTAAATAATACTCATCAGCTATTAGCTGTAAGCACTTCTAAAGTATATGTAAAACTAAAAACTGTCAGTATTGAATGTATTGGCACTAAAATGCATTTCGGTGGTAATTCATTTAATTCTGCAGCCTTCGGGATCTACGAAATTCAACTGAACTGAACACAAGTGATTGAGGACTTTCATGTCTAAGTAAAGAAATTGTTTGGTACGCTAAGTTAGCTGGCTGCTTTACAACATTCAAATACCTCTACTCAAAACTCCCAACAAGAAAGTATGTTTTGTAAAATGAGGAATCATTTATTTATTTAAAGATGGCAGTGTAGCATTTTAGCTAAGTAGTTATACAAGTTCTAATTAGCTATTAGCTACTGTTACTGCTAACAATAGCTATTAGCTGCTGTTTTTAAGTGAGCAAATCTACACTGTAATTTTCATTTTATATTCTAATTTAAGAAATGGACTATATGTACTTTAAAAATACAATCTGTTTGTATACTACATTTGTATTTATCTAGTATTGCACAACCTTCCAGATGATAAGGGCATCTGTTGGACTGTTAGGTGTCTCAGCCCCTTCTCACTTCATATAAATGTATGCCATTAGTTTCTTTTTCCATGTTAAACAACTGTTATCCAATGCCACACAGTTTTAGAAGTTTTTTACTGTTTAGAACGTCCCTTGTTAGTGGTAATACTGGAGATGTGGAATCTTTCCCTTCAAAACCCTCCCCTGTAGTTCACTGAGAACTCCTGCTGTGTTTACTGCAAGGCTCCCCGGGGTCTTTGGTTGCTCCACCATAAACATCAACTCCATTCTCAGCCCAGGGTATCACACTGCCCTGGGTTATTTTGCCACATCGGGCTAAGCTGGCCACCTGGTTGGACGTCAGGACGCGGTCCCAAAGACCCACCTGGGACAACTCTCCAACCAAGGCTTGGGATGAGTCAAAACCTCCACCCAGAGAATCCTGGAGAAAAAAAATACACATACCTAAAATAAATGTACTTTTATTTCTAATGCCTATGAGCACAGCTTTAGCTTTTTTGTTGCCTTTGGCAAGAGCGTGGATTTGAATTTGGGAAATGAAAAAGATGTGGTGATCAGTATGAACACAAGCCAAGAAACAAAAGCAGACATGTGGGGCGGGCTCTTTTAACTACCAGATCTGTATCCATCACACATACACATCTCATTCATAGCATCACATCTTAGCACACTATCTGAATGCAGGCAAGCAGAAAATATAATTCATGGATTTACTTACTTTCTCAAAGTCACTGATGCTTTCATTTTCTAGTTTTAATTATAGCTAACAGAGAAGCCAATAGGTGAGCAGAGGCACAGCCGCAGTGGCTAAACTTTTGACTGCGGCGCTGTACTCAGGAGGACTCGCCAAACGAACTTTTTCTCTAAGCTTCTTGTCTGCTTTTAACCAGCTAAAACTTTAGTTACTTAATTATGTATTTTATTCACCTGCTCTTGCCCGAGAATGAGCACTCCATCAGGTCGAATGTGATGTCCAGCGGCTAGTCCGTGACCTTCTCCCTTCAGCCTCCCCCCTTGGTAGGCCTGCCACACTCCTCCCTTTTGTGTCCAGCTCACACAGATGTGCTGCCAGCTGCCCCTGGAGAGGTTCAGAGGCAACTGAGCCACCTAAGAGCAGGGGAACAAAAGGGCAGTCCAGATGAAGCAGATGTCATTGTGAGAGGTTTTGTGAGTGCCACAGTTCTGAAGGTAAGGCGGGTCATCAGACAGCTTGTGCTGAGATTGCATTTGCATGAAAGAAATGCAGCTCTAAAGTCATAAGAAAGCCCTTAGACACCTTTTGATGCTAAAGTTCTAAAGATGGCTCTTATAATGCTTTTTACTTACCAAAGACATTCTGTTACCTCCAAGGACACACAACTTTTTCTCCAGGCATCTATTACCATAATGACTTCATTGGATTGTGCCTAAAGCCACTGCACTGCGCTACACTACCCTGCAACCCAAGGTGGTATCTCAGTTTATCATTTAAACACATGAATGGGGTTATTTAGCTTGTCTAAATTGGCTGTTTCGTTTGATGTGTTCTGCTTATTTGTATGCTAATTCAAAGCACTTTTTCTTCCTCAATAGACAGTAGAAATTCAAATTTAGGCTATAATTTTTTATCGATCCATCCATCTATTCTTAACAGCTTCTCAGCTGTCACAGGGCAAGAGGTGGGGTACACACTGGGCAGGTCGTTAGTCTGTAGCAGGGCTAACACACAGAGAGGCAACCATTCACACCTATAGCTGTTTTTGAACCACAGGTTAACCTAACAAACGTGTCTTTGGACGGGGATTGGAAGAGTCCCTGAAGAACATGCAAACTCCACACAGAAAGGCTCCAGCTGACTAGTGGATTAAACCATTACCCTTTTATGGTTTTTATGTACCCCACTAGTGGCAAACATTGTACATGAGAATGAACCATCCAGAAAGCAGAAGCTGGCTTTGAGTGCCTTTAAGGTTCTAATCATCAAATAGATCATGGCTCTCTTCCACAGTGTGTCTTTTACCTTGTCTTCCTCCCATCACCCCCAAGCTGTCAAAGAATATGGCTGCTCTTCCCCTTTTCTTCCTGTTAAAAGGGAGTTTTTCCTTCCCACTGTCACCAACTGCTTTTCAAAGGTGGTTGTTTGAATCTTAAACCTTGAACCTTGATTGTTGAGGTTTTTCTCTGTTACTGTAGGGTCTTTACAAGATAAAGCACATTTGGGTGACTGTTGTCTGATTTGGCACAATATAAATAAAACTGAATTGAACTGAAAAATCATTTGAAAAAAGGCTGAGAAGCTTCCTTGAAAATCCAGAGGACTACAGAGACGTTGTGAAATAGGTATTCACTCCCCACACTGTCAGACACTCTCAGTACCTTGTCATTGATGAGCAGCTCAGCAGGAGCGTGCAGGCCTTGCAGCAGCACCAGTTCATTCGGCTGTTCGGGGACAGCGTACGACACGGGGGTCCCAATGCCTCTCTCCGCGGCGCGCAGCCACAGGCAGATCGTGAAGGCCCGCAGCTTTGGCATGGAGTGCGTCACAACAGCGTACATGTAGTTTGTCCGTGTTGGGAAGGACAATCTGTATCCCTCTGGGAAAGAATGCCCTGAGAAACCTGGGGAAGTGACAGAAACCAGAAACCAGTTAAGCAGATCAAACAGTTTCCCAGCTTTTATTATATAACTGCATTTTCGTCACAGCATCTGATGTGTTTTTTAAGCTGGGTATGAATTTTATAGTCTTTCTCATCTTTTTTTTCTTTTACACAAGTTGAACATGATTTATTCATTATAATGAAAGCCCATGGCTTGATTTGATTAAAAGCGAAAGAAAGTCGAACCTCTAGGGTTATTTTTTATGCCAGATTATTTCTCATCATTAGTAACTTAATTCATTTTGTGAGTGATTAATCAGTCACTCGTCATTTCTCTCATCATATTAAAATTCTTTTTCATTAAGGCACATTAAAATGCGCCTGCACACAAACACGAATGTTCTGCTTTTTTCTTCCATTTTTTCCCCCTTTGCAATGATGCCGTACCTTCCTCCAGCCCTGAGATTCGGTGGTGTAGTTTATTGATGCCCCGCTCGATTTCCTGATTGTGTTTCTCCGTTTCCAGCCTCAAGGCTTTTCTCTCTTTCTCGAGAAGCTGTACCTTCTTCTCCAGCTCGACCTCTAAGTCGTCCATCCTCCAGGAGCTGTCAGATCCAGCTCTATGCCCAAGATCAGGCAACCTTTCTGGGCTGCCAGGCATCCCACCTTCCTCTGGCACTCCGGAGGTGTTGCTGTCTGTCTGGTTGTGAGGAAATGGGCCAATATCTGACTGCAGAGGAGGGAGTCAGTGGAAGAAAACTTGGTCAGAATGTGGTTTATACAGTCTAAGGATGAAATAAAAGTGCACAGTCTCTATGGAATTCTGTTTAGTAATTCTAGCAGTATGGGTATTATATGAAAAGAAAAGAAGCAGCAACAAGTTCTTTATCCAAACTTCATGTATACCCTAGCTCTGAACTCTAACACTAAAACTATGTTTTGGGGAAAAGGAAAAAGAACTGATTGACTGATTTAATAAGGAGTCTTTATATGCTGCGGATAGGTTTAACCTTTTTTCCACTTAAAAGAACACATCAGCATTTTGGGAAGCATGTTTTCTGAGCGTGTGTGAGTCTATTTCTATCCTGTTGCACACAGTTTGCTTGGTTGGCTTGCAGGCAAAAATAGTCTGGCACAAACTCCAATAAGAAGAGAACATTTTATTTTTATACTTTGGCTTTTTATTTCATATATGTGTATATATACTGTATATCAATCTTAACAGACCATTTGTCCCTGCTTCACTCATATGTATATATACTGTATATCACTATCCTCACTAGTATCTTAGCTTCAATTTTTCCAGATGCCTTTTGTTGGATAAGTGCAACTTTCTCAGTTCCCAAAAGGTTGATTCTGTTCATCTGGACGTAACATTTTGTGGGAGAAACGTTTCATTAGTCATCCAAGTGACGTCTTCAGTCTCAGCTGACTGCAGGTTTCCCCAAGCTTATAAAATGTACATTTGAAGAACAATGGGCTGTGAGGTCAGTTCCTTGATCATTAACATGCAAATTGTCTCAGTTCTTTGTAAGTTTACTCCAGCTGACTAGACTCATTTTGCATCAAGGTTTATTCTGCTTTTTTCAGCTCCTCTCCCTGCCCACTCTCTGTCTGCCACACGCCCTACTAAACTCTAACTGCGAGCTGGTCTCCAGTTCCCCAAACACCTGCTTCAGTTCAGCCTACCTGCAAACAGAGCACGCCCGCTTTTTTTCAGTCTTCAGACAGCCAGGTCAGTACGAAGCAGGCAGATAGAAGGGAGTCAGATTATATCAGCTCTTGGCAAAAATTCTAAATAAATGTATTTCTATATAATATTCCTCTAAACTGTTTTTTTTTAAATATTCTTAATAATAGTGGATCTCTGTGTTTTAGAGGCACCACAGTATAGTGGTTTACACATTTGCCTAGCAAGCAAAAGATCCTCAGTTCAAATGCAGAAGGAGACACAAATCCCTCTGGTGTTGTGTGAGAGAGGGCATCCAGAGTAAAAAGTCTGCCTGCTGTGGTGACACCTTGCGAATAAGGGAGCATCTTTATTGAATCTCTAAGTTCACCGCAGCTAAACATTGACTAATTTTTCCTTCATTGGCCATAATTTATCCTAAGGCTTCACTTTCCACTAAAACAACAGAAGCATGAATAAAGCAGTCTAAACTTAATAGCACTTGTTGCTCCAGAGAAAATGGCAAAAAAATGTTTATTGAGTTGCTAAATATGGTGAGTCATCTCATGTCTAAAGAGAATTTTTTTTCTTTTCAGTTAGGTATCACACACCAAACAACAGAAACTCACAATTCCATATTAACGTGATTCACTGAACACTCAAACCACAAAGGAAGCACTGAGGTAAATAAAGACTCAGCAAGTTTCCTCAAACCTGCTTGTCCAGGCTGTTCCCCGAGCACATTATTACATGGTATATGCAGTCTAAATATACAGAGATGCCTGGGAAATATACTATACTCATGAGAAACACACTGAACGTGTATATGCAGCTTTAATGCATATGCAAGGTTTTTGATGGAGCAAAGATAGATGACAGATGGAATTTCCAATGAAATGCTCACAGCATTATATTAAGATGTACTTTAGCAATCTCTCCAGCCATAAAAACACCACTTTGCAGGACTGGGTGCATTTTCTGATAAAATCAGCAATAAAACTGTCAGCAAGGCTTTTTCCAGAAAGCTGCAATATGTCATTATCGTCAAGCTAAAACAAAAAAAGCTTTAATCGCTGATTCTGAAACAGATGTGTCGTCATGCTTCATTCATTGTTAATATTATGGGAAATAGTAACTGGTCTGGTTCTGGTTTATAGCACAGCTCTACTTTACTTAAGGAGCCAACAGTATTCAACTTGTCTCATTCACCCATTCACAAAAACTCTTTTTTTCCTGCTTAAGTGTTTTATATCTAACATTCACACATTAGAGAACAATTTCAGGATCAGTATCTTACCCAAGGATACTTTGGCCTGCAGACTAGAGGCTGGAAAAGCGAGAAATCAAACTACCAACCACTGGCGGATCTAGAAGATTTTACATGAGGGGCCAAAGATGGGGCGAGAGGTCTAGTCAGGGTGCCAGTCGCTCCCCTTGCCTCCCTGGTGATCTGCCCCTCCCACCACCTTTAGTAGAAGACCTGCTGTACCACCTGAGCTACCCTAAAAAGATGATGCTCACATTAGTTTTGCTTTATAAGTCTGTACTGCAGCGCCAACTGTAACTGCTAGTACATTTGTTGGCATGATCTCAGAAATGATTTGGAGAGTTTGTTTGGGGTTTTTTTGCCATATTTCTTTGTGTGCTATCTTGGCATTTCCATGGGAGTGGGTCTGTGAGGCTGTATTTAAAAGCACAACAGTGCTTTGAGCAAAATGCAGACCGAGTTTCACATGTGAGGTTTTAACTTAATGTTGGTCACAGATGTAATATCAGCAGCACATCCAAATTAGAGCTCATCCTGCAAATTTCAGGACATTCAGAAGTGGTTGAAATACGTTACTAAAAACACAAGTGAAAATAAAGCACGCACAGTGGCACTGGAGCAAAAGTCAAGTCAGCTTCTGCAGTAATTAAATATTTTTATTCATGCTCCTGGCACACTAGTTTAAGAGAAGAAATGTCTTATTTTATATGATTAGTAAAAAACTGATGCTTACTGTATAATACAGACAATAATACCCAGAACGAGAAGGCTCTTTGATTAAAGTTTTCAAGCACTGTGTGGTGCTTCTACTGTAATATATTGAAGCTAATGTGTTAATGCTGATGGGATATGTTCAATTCAGATTAATTGCTCTCCTGATACGTGAGGAGACATCATGACAGTTATTTTTCCTTTTTGTTTTTCTGGCTGTACAAATATTTGGGCATAGCTGGCTGTATTAGGAGCTGCAGCAGACTAGACATGATGCAAAACAACATCTGCAGACCACATGCAAGAAGAAAGCTAGGCTCAGGGGATTTAACCAGTGCTTTCCACCTTTGACCACCAGTTCACAAGGTCTGAAAAAAAAATCTAAATCTGCTGTACCTGTACGTGACTTGGATGGTGGAAGAAACAGTTTGGGGGGGG
>NW_005187665.1:174050-176597 GCF_000239375.1 Pundamilia nyererei | reverse complement strand
AAAGAAAAAAACAAGAGATAAAATAGCAACAGAGCAGGAATTCAACTCAGGCACAACTTAAGTTCTGTGAGAACAGGGATGAAAGTCGTCTGACAGCAGTGTAGGGTGATAAGGTTATGTGTGACAGATCACATGGATGCATCCTATAGAGGTTTTCTCTGACAGTGGCAATGCAGACACAACAGACCGAACAAAGGAAGCGACCCACCACACAAGCATGTCCTACATAAACTACATCAGAGGAGCAGAACTGCAGGGAAACACAATCAGCCTGTGTTTGGACCAAACAAACAGGAACCTCCTGAATTATTCATGTCATTTCTTTAGCCCCAAAATGAGGTTATCCTTCATCTGAATCTGGTCAAGTAAGAGCGTGTTTGATGTCACTCTGCTGTCTTCTTTCCTTCACTGCCTCCTGCTCTCCCTGCACGCATCACTCTTCACTCTTTCCATTATTTTATCATTTCAGTTCTGGAATTAGCAACAGTGTATGTGGGCTTCATTACATATGTCAGGTGTGATGACATGGAGAAAATTAGGTGTTATTAACAACTGACACAAACACTGTAGCAGATAGTTCACTGAAAAAAATAAACCCCTTGTTTTCATGGGTCATATCCATAAATCCTAAAGGGAGCTCTAGAGTGAAGAAGAAATAAACAGCTAGGTGTCTTCACAGTGGCCAGCACGGAGGAGTGTGTTATAAATATTTAAAACAGCTCCCTCTCCATCAGTCTTACACTGTGGAGATTCTTCTTTGTGCCCTCAGGTGCCTGTGGTGACTAAATACTGCTCCCTGGGATTAATTACACCTCGATCAAGTGCTGCTTGATTTGTATGCAGAGTGTGGTTTGTGTGCTTTTCTCGACACTCTACCTACCTCCAGTTTCTCTATACGGTCTTTGAGCTGAGTTATAGCCTGCTCCAGTTCATCCACAGCTCGCACTGTGAGCAGGTGGACACCGTCGGAGGTCGCAGACGGGCTGTCCCGCACCATGATCCGGTCCAGATGCGCCTCCTGCGCCGCGCCTTTGCCTCCTCGCAGCGCCGCGGAGCTCCCACGTCTTCCCGCGCTGCTGCTGCCGCTGCTCCTACCACTTTTCCCGTCCAGCCCCTTCTCACACTCCGACAGCTTCCCCGTCAGGTCCCTTATGGTCCGCTGGTCTGTTAAGATTTGGTCTTTCTGCTGCAGAACGGTCTGCCGGAGCTCCTCCGCGCTGGTGCGGAGGTAGCCCCAGTCTTCGCCTGCGTACAACGACGGGTCGTCCGCTTGTTGCTGAAAGTTTTTCGGGTTGCACTCCCCGGCTGGGATCGGAGTGCAGATCAGCCGACTGACGGTCGGGTCATGTCCGGTGAGTCCGGTGACCCCGTCCAGCCCGCCGAGCCCGATGTTGAAGGTAGGCGCTTCTGAATCGGGCGTTTCAGAACCGTGGAGAGCACCCAGGGAGCCGGGCCGGGCCACGGAGCCCGCAGCGGCGGGTGTCTGCGCCGCGGCGTCCGGGTACAGCGAGTGGTTGTCGACTGCTGGTTGCTGTTGAGCCGCAGCAGCCTTGGAGGATCCGGTGTGGACAGCCGCGATGATGCAGATAACCGCTCCGATGAAGGCCACCATCCCGGCGGCCAATATAATAACGATGAACTTCAGGGTGGCGGCGGGGGCGATCGATTATTAGAAAAATCTAATAACAATAATAATAATAACACTCCTTATCTGCAAGAAATAAAAAAGGAATCTTGCCACCAAATAAAGCTAAATAAAGTGTGAAATGACTGAAGTTTAGTCTGTATAAATGAGAGAGAGGGACAAAAATCACTCCTCACATCCCCGCTTTAAGAGAAAAAAAAACAGGCGATGGAAAAATGAGAGTTCCGCACCATAATTGAGTGATCACGGAGTCAACAGAAAATATCAGAAGCAGATCGTGTGTTTCACCTCCTCCTCCTCCTGTTCAGCGCGCATGTCCTCAGTTTTCAGGCAAAAAAATCCAGCCTGTTAATGCCGAGACGGAATCACGAGGGGAGAGAGATGGAGGAGAGAGAGGAGAAGTTAAATGTAAAAAATAATAATAATAAAAATACAGGACACACCTGTCCCCCACCTGCACTGTGTTTAACAGCACAACTTTAACCTTTGGGCAGGGCGGTTTGGATGAGCGACCCTTTTCTCCCCCGTTTTCACAGATAAATTTTATTTTGCAGAATACATGCAAAGAAATTTTGGAGGAGAGGTGATTTTGTTCTTTCCATTTTCACTTCAGCTTCCATCAAATTCTGAGCCAGCTTTGTCCTGCATACATACATAAAAAAACCCTCCCATTACACGAGAAAATTAGTTTTTCGGCCCTTTGGCTACAGCTATATTTTCCAGCTCAACAACACATTACAGACCGGCTATACTGTAATGTGATGTGTGCAGAGCCATAATTCACCCGGGAGGCTCCCTGTGGAACAGCGCCACAGCAGCAGAGATGACAAAATGATGACCCTAGTGTGTGTGTGTGTGTGTGTGTGTGTGTGTGTGTGTGTGTGTGTGTGTGTGTGTGTGTG
>NW_005187665.1:160186-174030 GCF_000239375.1 Pundamilia nyererei | reverse complement strand
GTGTGTGTGTGTGTGTGTGTGTGTGTGTGTGTGTGTGTGTGTGTGTGTGTGATAAAGACCCGGAACTAATAAGAGGTTTCATTACACCGTGTGATGCACACTCTTAATTTAAAAAAATGTATTTATGCATGTGCTTTAGATAGAAAATGGGAGCCAGCATACAGGCTGGTGTGGGAACAATCCCTGTCTCCCTGGTATGAAAATGAGCGTTGCAGTATGCATTCTCACACTTGTAACAAGGGGATTTACCTTAAGACTGCTCAAAGTCACAGGTATTAAAGGCTCAAACTTAAGATAGGTGAGGGAGATGACATCCAAGATGTCTGATGTGGAAAAAAGCTCATGGGCTTCACTAGATCGAGAATATTAAAAAAGATTAATGAGTCCTTTAGATATGAAGAGAGGTAACTGAGAAATGTAAATAGAAGCAAGTCACATTAAGTAGCACATAGCAAGTGTCTGAGCACTGCCGCAGTAGCATGTGTTATTGTAGCTTTCTTTCCAGAACATGTGAGTGTGCAAGTACTTCAGTGGGGGAAATAATTAGTTGATACCCTGCAGAAACTGTTGCATGGCCAACACAGAAAGACAGACAACCACTCACACATAAGAACATGGAGACACCATGCAGAAAGGCTGAAAAATGAAAGATTTGAACCCAGGACCGCTCAAAAGTCCTTAGAGGAATAAATATTATGTAAAAACTATCAATTATTTTGAATGTAATTTAGTGACATAAGTATTTGATCGTGAAGGGAAACGATGTAGTACTGGAGGTTGGAGAAACCCTTGATGCCAAGTACAGCTGTAAGATGTTTCTTATAGTTGGTCATTGGGTTTGCACACATCTCATTTTGGCCCACTCCTCTTTACAGAAACTTTCTAAATCCTTTTGGTTTCTTTGGTGTTGCTTAGCAACTTGAAGCATCAGCTCCCTCCAGAGATATTCTATTGTACTGAGGTCTGGAGACTGGCTAGGCATGACCTGGATGTGATCCTTCTTTGAGTCACTGTCATGCTGTAAGAGCCATCCACGACCCATCTTCAGTGTTCTGGTTCAGGAAAGATCATCTAAGATTTTATGTCCATTGTCCCGTCAGCGTGGTTAGTTATCCTGTAACCAGAAACATAGCTTCAAAGCATAATGTTTCCACCTCCCTGCCTGACTGTGGGGATGGTGTTCTTTGGGTCATGCTCAGCATTTCTCTTTCTCCATGGCGGGCTGAGTTCATGGCAAACTGCTCGGTTTTGGTTTCTTCTGACCACAGCACTTCCTCCCAAACCTTCTCCGAATCAGATGTTCAGTGAAAAACAAAAGATGGGCCTTCTTGAGCAGTGGGACCTTGTGTGTGCTGTAAGTTTTCAAACCAACATGGTTACCAGTGGTGTTCTTGATGATTGTGGTCCCACTGTCTTCAGTTCATTAATAAGCTCCTTCCATGTAGTTTCTGACTTTTTTTAGTTTTATATTTCTTGAATTTCTGGATCATCAGACCAGCAGATCTCACCTTCTCACCAAGTTTCTTGTTGATGGTCTTATAGTCCACTCCGGCCTTATGCAGGTCTGCAATCACGTCCCTCACATCCTTTCACAGCTCTTTGATCTGGCCCTTGGTCGTGGGGAGGTTGGATTGGAAGAAAGTGATTCTATGGATGGATGTGTTTTATACACACATTGAGTTGAGATCAGGACTATCAGTAACTGTGGGAGCTAGAACTGTGGCTGTTTTGTAGTGGATCAAAGTGTTACTTGACTCAATGACATGTAAATTGATCTATAACTTTATGTAATGTGTGTTTTTCTAGAATTTTGGCTGATATATCTCTCTTTATTAAATTAAACTGCCATAAAAATGACAGACTGTTCATTTCTTTGTACGTGAGCAGTTTGCAAGTGAGACTAACAACAGAGCCTTCAACATACAAGCATGCACAATATATTGCACACAAAACTGTATGATGTTGCCTGCAGTAATTCTTGTGGCTGTGAATGTTTTAAATGAATATTACATTATATTTTCTTTGGTTTCTTTGGATTTTTTTTGGTAAACAAAATAAAGGGTCAGCCCTGTAGCATGGTTTGTTTTTAGTCCATTGAGCTGTATTATAAAAGATGTGAGTGCATTAAGAAGGCCAGTCTGGGTAAAGCATGCTGGACTCTGCTACTGCTGGCCAGTTAATGATAGAAATGCAGTCCTGATCTATTACGTCTATAAAAGCTTTTGTGAGACTCTGTGCCCAGCATGTCTGAGCTCAGTTTATTATCTCAGTCACCCTTGACCTTTGTGTTGTGTGCTACTGCGCTGTTAGAGCTTTAAAGTTTTTTTTTTCTGTGATAGAAATGTTTCATTTTGCTGTTGCACTTTTTGCACAGGGTTTTATCTGAAATCTACGAAGAGATTTCTGGGTCTGTAATTTATTATAGCTTAAAAAATTAACCAAAGGTTTCACTAAGTGTTTCTGGACTCTGTGCCTGGCTTCTTCATCAGGATAAAAAATAGAAGACAATCGATGCCCTAAAATTGACTAAAGGAATACATCATTGTCCATGCAACACCCACACCTCTTTCCTGGGAGTTCATGAGGAGTTCACTGACACTCACATGTTTAAAAAACAACCTACAGGCTGACAATAATACATCCATCTGACCTGCGAGATTAATGCAGTGTGTGTTTCAGCTTGCCAGCAGGATGGTCGCGTACCAAAATGTGATAGTTGAAGTAAAGAGAGGAGTCGATAACCTTCCTCCCACACACTTGAGATGTTGATCAAATATGGCAAACAACTCTGCCCCTGTCTTTCTGAACAATAGGTGAAAAGGTTTTCAAGTTTCTTTCTTTCCTTCCTTATGCAATGATTATGTTTTATATACTTTACACTTATATACGTCTTCCATATCGTTTCACTAGATATACCCGATCAACTGCTGATTAATGCAAATATCTAATCAGCTGATCACAGGGCAGCACCTCATTGCATTTAGGCATGTAGTCATGTAAAGATGACTCGCTGAAGTTCAAAATGACCATGGTTGTTGGTGCCAGATGGGTTCATCTAACCTGCTGGGATTTTCCTACACAATCATCTCTAGGATTCACAAAGAATGCTCCAAAAAACAGAAAATGTCCA
Source organism: Pundamilia nyererei (assembly GCF_000239375.1). Classification (NCBI taxonomy): domain Eukaryota; kingdom Metazoa; phylum Chordata; class Actinopteri; order Cichliformes; family Cichlidae; genus Pundamilia; species Pundamilia nyererei. The sequence goes on along the minus strand of NW_005187665.1, from coordinate 170,900 downwards.
GTGGGCAGCAGTTATCTGGGTGAAAATGGCAGAAGTCACAGGAGAACGGCCAAATAACCCCTCGTTACGACCAAAGGATGCAGAAGAGTATCACACATTCAACCTTAAAGTAGATGGGCTACATTAGCAGAAGATCACATCAGGTGCCAGTTGTGTCAGCTAAGAGCAATAACCTCAGGTTGATTTTCCAATGGGCTCACTGAAATTAGAAAGTGGACGGCTGGAGAAGTGTTTTCTGATCCGAGTCTTGATTTCTGCCCTGACATTTAGATGGTAGGATCACAATTTGAGGTAAACCATCTCTGCATTCTTAGTACCAACTGAGCATTGTTAAAACCACATCCTACCAACTATGGTCCGTGCAGACACCAGAAGTATGTTTTCTCTCATGTCTGATAAGTGTTTTTTCTTCATTTTTTCATTTTTTAATGACTTTGCCAATCATTTTGTTTGTGTTGATCAGTGTTTTTAAAAGCACAAATGTGTTGAGGTCCCAGCGGACCCAATCCAAAGCATCCAATACTGCATATGGACTTTTAATAAACTGAACAATTTGTCCCCTTAACTTTTGCCATGGATACTACATTAACGTATAATTATCAAGGTGGATATGAGCACTCTGTCAATCATTTTAAAAAAGAAATATTCAGTTGACAATATATTTCTTTCTTTAAATGACATTAGTTGCATAGCTAATAATGCTGCTTTGAGAAGAAACAGGTTCATTCATTCATTTTCATAAACACTAAAAATAAGAATCATCAAGAAGCTTTCAACGCTTTTACATCCTACAAGGCATATACACTGCCCCCGGACCACTGCCGCTATAAAAATCAACTGGTATATGTATTAATCCAAGAAGAAAAGGAGAAAAAACTAGCGCCTGAAAAATGCTATTGTAAGAAATTGTACAATAGATAAACTATCAATACGTACCTATGAGGAAACTGTTAGCCTTGATCTGGGGCAGGAAAGGAAAATCCTTGAATTCCGAGAGAAATTGTTGGATTTATTCTGTTATATTGAAAAAATATGGTTTTATATGATAATAACAGTGTAATTTTACAGGTTATTTTAATCATTTCCAACACTTTGTGAAAGCAGATATGTACTAAAGTCTTGAATAAAACATTCACTTCAGGTAACACCCACCTGAGCACACACAAAGCATGTGTCACTGTGTTTTATGGTTTGGCCACGTTTAATTATTTACTCCTATCTTTCTCAGGCCATACCGGTGTTGATTACCACCTCACTGAGCTGCCCTCGCTCTTCAGCTCCACACCCAATCTAACTCTCATTTCTTTCAGAGGTTGTGGGACTTTTTCAGAGAGATTTAAGGCCTGCAGACCTTCTCTGGATTCAATTCACAGTTGCACTATTCTGGATATAAACATGTCGGGAATGAATAGTGATCAGCTGCATCGCTCCACCTTGGGGATTTACTCGGTAAGAAACAGATATTTTGTGTGGGCCGCGCACTTGCATTAAACAAACTTGATTTCCTCTTGAGAGATTCTTCGGGGAACTGGGGCAAATTTTGTAACATGGAAACATTTCGTGGCTACTGAGGTGGAAAACGTGATGCCATTTTTGAATTCAACGAGCATTCGCTTTCAATTGATAGCAGCAGAGATTTGAATCGTGTGTTGCAGAGGCTCCAGTGTTGAGAGAGAGAGCGGGTGTGCTCATAAATATAAATTGAGTTCAAGATTAATTGTATTGATTCCTCTTTAAGTGGGTTTGTTACATTTTTCTGGCTATCAATACTCAAAAGAAGCTGTGGTAATTGTGCATATGTGTGTGTGTGTGTGCTTTTGTAAACAGAGCTTGATTAATGAGTTCAACCCAGGCCTACAGAAACTGGTTTCACTGGGGAACAGTTACATCCAAGCCTTCAAGAGTAAGTATTGAAAGAAAAGAACAAATGTATGGAAGCAAAAACAAAGAAAAAATCTGCTGCTAATTTTTTTAAATGTTATTTTGGGGAAAAATCACATAACTATCTTTATAACTGCCATAAACTGCAGTTTGGGAGCTGCCAGGTATCTATCTGAGTGCAACTCCAAAGTTCATATGCTTTGGGAATATCCTGGTGCTATTACAGCCTTAGTTATGGGTCTGTAACCAACCAACGTTGTTATGACTACATTATCAGCAGACAAACACGCTTCCACCACTATATTTGATGTGGACATAATGGAACAATGACGCTTTTGTTCAATACAGAACTATTGGATTCTTTTTAGGTGTAGCTCTATATGTTTTCTATAAGTCTTGTAAGAAAGGGAAGAGCTGATTGCAGAGCCAGGATTAAACTCTGTCTTTCAGCTACCTACATCATATTCATCACTCATCCCACTGCTGGTGCATTAATGTGAAGATCTTTAAAATGATGAAATGTAAATGATATTCATTATATTAAGTTAAATGTGTTTGTGTAGACAGCACAATTATTGTATCAAGAATTAATCAGTAATAGCAGTGGTGCATCAACAGTCCTGCAGACATAAGAACTAGATTAAGATGTGTCTCTTTGTCAGCCGCAAAGGGGGGCTGTAAACTTCTTGTGTGTGTTCAGGGCGGAGCCTGAAACTTATAACATGTCACTGAGCTCTTACCAAGACCAGGAAGTGACAAAATTAGAACTTGTTAATTTTACTGTCCCAGCGTCACTTTATAAAATGCAGACTGACAGTAATAAAGCACAATCAGTAATGTTTCACTCTTGAAATGAGCCAGTCTCACACTCTCAGACTGTTTTGCATACTTTTGTTCAACCACTCATTTGGTGCATTACGGGCAGAGGACCTGTGTATATAAATGTTACATTTGAATACAAATAGGGCCGATAATTTTCCATATTCTTATATTTAGCAGCTGCTTTTGAAGTGCCATATCTGGAAAATGAACTGTGCTAAAGAAAACCATCAAACGACTGTGCTGTGTGTGTGTGTGTGTTTGTGTGTATGTGTTTCAGCTCTTGCTGCGACAAGTGACGCTTACTTCAGCGCACTTTCAAAGATTGGGGAGAGAGCTTTCCACACGGCATCATCACGCTCCATAGGTATGTGAGAATCCACAGCTGATGAGTGGAAACGCAAAGACGTTTTTGCACCTCACCAGGATATGAGCAGTTTGTCTGTGATGTATTCGTGGCCATTTATTAAACACATTAAAACATGAGGACCCCAGTTTTCCCCGAGGCAGCATTTTATTGCACTCATAATTGCTGTGCATGCGTAATGTGTGCTTGCGATTAGCTTTGATGTGTGTGTTAAACATAGTGTTTGAAATTATTGAAGGCACTGCATTTCACAGCATTTGCAACAGTCAGTGCACACAAGGACTAAAAGATTTCGCTTAGACTCACCTAATATTTGCATTGGGCTCAAATCAAGTGAAGAATGTGGCAGAACTTTAAACTTTAATTTCTAATTCATAACAGCTGGATGGGTTCAAAGCTAAATTGATGTATGTTTCAGGGAGTTTTTATGTAAGTTAAGAATGTTGGCAGATGGGTGTCAGATGTCAGCGGGGGACATGAATAATAGATGAAGACAGGCTGCGGGCCGTGCTCCGTTCACTTAACTGCTTTATGTCAGCGGTATGACAGTTTAAACAGTTGGAGTTGAAGACCTTGTAGGAACTGGATCATTAGTCTACTCTTACTGTACACTGTACAATGATATAGTCTCCCTGCTGAGGAAATGACAGCCAAGCTGAATTAGTCGAACATTTCCAGAATGTACTGCAATGTTTCAGTAGGCTAGAAAATGATGATGGAACTGGGTTAGAGCTCTTATCAGTGTTTAGGTCCATCCCCTACCCTTCACTCCAATAAATCTTGACAGCAGGAGCTGACCTTTGAGGTTTCTCAGGAAGAAGTTGCGAAACTTTCAGGATGCTATTGCGATTACGCAGAGATTCATTAAAAAGGAAGTAGAGGTGTTGTAAGAAATCAATTCAGTATAGTAACAAGGAAGCTGTATAAAAATGTAAGTAACAGTCAAATCACTTACACTGGTCCTCAAGCCCAAGAGTCAAAAATGAAAGTTCATCTGCCATCCACACAAAGTGGTAAAGAACACTTTATAAAGCCACAAAGAGTAGAACACTAGGAAAACTGTAATATACACAACAGGGTTAGCAAGAAAATAACTTCCAGAGCTAGCAAACTACCTCATTTCAGATCATCATGTCATTTATCATTAGACAGAGATAACTAGAGTCAGCACAGAAAGCAGTTTATAAATGATCTTTTTTTTTTTTAAATAAATCATCTTAAATATTTAAGTTTTACAGGTTTTTGCTACATAGACATTGGCTATGGCTGTTAATACTACACCAATGTAATCACGTAATAGACAAATATTTAAATGACAGAAAAGTTCATTTTTATTTTGTACCATAGCAATTTATACTTTTACCAGTCCTGTATGTGGCCCACAATGGAAAATGAGTTTGGCTTTCCTGTAATAAGGGATAAAAGCTATCTAAACCTACCTGGCCCAAAAACTGATGAAGACTGCCCAGCCATCAGTTTGTGACCTACAGCTCAAACACTCGGGTTTACTCGGGTTATACTGGCCTGATATTGAAATTTGTTTGATTATCTGAGAAACAGTGTACAAATTATGAGAAAAACGAACAAGGAGGTAAATACTTTTCATTGTACTGTAGCTATGTACTTTTGGAGCAGTCCATCCATCCATCCATTTGCTTCCGCTTATCCTTTTCAGGGTCGCGGGGGGCGCTGGAGCCTATCCCAGCTGTCATAGGGCGAAAGGCGGGGTACACCCTGGACAGGTCGCCAGTCTGTCGCAGGGCCAACACATAGGGACAGACAACCATTCACACTCACATTCACTCGCACATTCACACCTAGTGGCAATTTGGATTATCCAATTAACCTATCCCCACAAGCTGCATGTCTTTGGATGGTGGGAGGAAGCCGGAGTACCCGGAGGGAACCCACGCAAACACGGGGAGAACATGCAAACGCCACACAGAAAGACCCCGGCCTGATGTTGGAGTTGAACTCAGGACCTTCTTGCTGTGCGGCAACAGTGCTAACCACCGTGCCACCGTGCTGCCCTTTTGGAGCAGTCTCCTTTCATAAATACAGTTTCCTTATTGTTGTTCTGAATCACTGTTAGTACAGCCTTGAACACGTCTTTATGGATTCGCTTTGAAATAACTCTTACAGCATTTCTTTACCTGCTAATATAATGGTAGTTCCATAATTGTTAACAGTGAAAGGTGGGCCTCTGATGCTGCCAACATTTATAGTTTCAGGGTTGGCTTACTCCTTCGTGTTATTACATGCACCTACATGGAAAAACATAATCTGGGTTAATAAAACAATAAAAAATTAGGCTGGAGCAACACAAAGCTGAAATCAGCCACTTGTGTAATAGTGAGTTGTGAGATCATTCAGTATCTGTGACACAAAAAGGACTTTAGAGTCATGATGGTCTGATCTTATATTAGCAACAACAGAACATGTTTTACCTGCTTATCATTACTGATAAATCTGGTTTTGAATCTGTTGATACCTGATGAGTTTGGAAGTCAAAATGCACATTATATAATTTCATGTTTTTGTTCTGTAAAGATATTATATATTTATAATCCACTCATCTTTCAGGAGATGTCCTGATTCAGGTTTCTGAGAGCCAGCGAAGACTCACCTTAGAACTGGAGGGATTAGTAAGTTACATATTAGTAGACACTCATTGCTCATCATGGTGTTTGACTACGATATAATGAATATGTTCCTGGTTTTTCATGTTTTTAGGGTAACTTTATTTTCTTTGTCTCTTCTCAGTTCCGCTGGTTCAGTTTGGAGGTTCTTGACTCCATGGAAAAAAATGTCAGATTAGACAGAGATTACTTATTGGTGAGTAAGAACAAAACAGAAGGGACTGTAAGAGTATGACAGGATAGGATAAACTGAACCTCTTATGCTTTCCCTCTTATATATGCTTACAATGGTGCTCATGCTAAACGTGGCCAAAGCTAAAAATAATGAGGTCAGTGTATGTCAAAGTGACCCAGAAGACTTCAAACTGCTCTAACAGCTCAGATTATCTTCTCTTGGATCTGTCTGATGTCAGAGGTCTGGCTGTGAACGGCGCCCAACACACCTGCTGTTCAAACCTTCTGTTTGCAACTGGCAGCCAGTCAGAAGAACGCTGGTTTCAAGCCAGGGTGGCCTAAAAAGGCAACAAACTAAACCAGCTTGTTTCACATAAAGGATGGACTGAGTGGCAGGGCTGTAACCTAGTATTTTTTTTTTAAAGGCTTATTTTGAACTGTGAATCATACAAAGTTACTCTAGTAGAGTCCAAAAAAAATAAAATAAAATAAAAAATCAAGCTGGAAATTAATATAACTTGAAAATTGTAGCTTCTACAAATAGATTTTCAACTTAATGTAAATACCTGAGCGTTTGAGATGGTTTTACACAGGTGTGATATGCATTCTCATACAGGGCAGCAGGGAAACGTATGAAATGCAACTCCGCAGCCAGGCAGCAGCTCTGGAGAGACTGAACAGGAGACCCAGCCAGGTTTGTGCGTTTCTCTCCTGTACTCTTTCAGTAGACTGGAGAGAAATTCAGCACTGCTGTTTGTGTATGTGTCCTTGTACAGTTTTCTGTATCCATGTTCTGTCAATTAGGCGTATCCTCAGGGTGGTAGTGAGTATGTGGACTTCCTCAGGGAGAGCCATAACCAGGCTCTGCAGGAGGAAGAGAGAAGATACCGCTTCCTGGCAGAAAAGCACTGTGGCCTGATAGAGTCCTTCACCAAACTCATGAATAAGGTATACAACTTACTTCAAATAGCATTTGTAAGTTTAATATTTATAGCTCACTTTGGCTTACTAACTGGAGATGCTTCGCAGATGAAGTTTACTAATGAATGTCAGAGAAACATAAGATAAGATATAAGATATAATTCCCCAGAGTGAGGTCATCCTGTTTTATAACCATTTGTCAGACTTTTAAAGTTCAAGAGCAGGTTTCCTTCCTACAGCAAGCCTGGTTGCAGGTTGTGTCTTTGAACTCTGGACTCACTTTTATGATATTTGTTTCACTTTTTATGATACCGCTCTACCAACATTTCATGTTAGTTGTTCCTGTTGAGCAGATGTTGGTTGAACCGTATGCTACAACAGGAATAGATAAATAGCTACTACTGTACAAAACAGACCCTTGCAACATATTAAATATGACCTCATAACAACTAATGTTACCGTCATGTGAGAATAAGCAAGTAAGGTGTGGCCACTCTGCTGTATGCCTTTATGATCAGCAGTTTGAAAGCTGCTCAAAGAGATGCTAAAATGCAGTAGATGAATAACAGAGAAAGAATCTGAGGAAAGATGCTCATGAATGATCGAAATCATGAAAGTCAGATTAAATCAGCAGATGTAATGAAGAGACTTGACAGAGTATTGTCTCAAAAGAGACACAGTTACTATTTGACCACAGATTATCTCATGCAATTTAATAATAGATTTGACATGACAGGAGCACAGTTATAGTTACTATTATTGCCAGGGAAAGGATCAATTACTCCCCCTGACATACTGGAGGAGACTAGTGAGAGAGGAGAGAGAGGAGCAAAGGAGAAGAAGCAAAGAGGAAAAAACACAAGGGGAGGGGAGCATAAAATCCACCAAAGCAGCTTAAACATGATGTGAACAAGGAGGCCCGTGGGTTTAGTGGCACCAGGGTACTGGCAGGGGATCCTTCAGGTCCTATGAGGGTTTGGGCCATGTGGAACAGGCTCATTGCAGCTGATCAGATTTTGATCTGGAAAGTTTGTTGTTTGGATCACTTGATACCTTCCAGTAGTCCATTTTGTTCAGGAAGGTTCCTAACTGAGTGAAGTGATGCGTAAGTGTCTGTGCGGCAGACATAATAAGAAATGTTCCAATTCTCCTGGTCCCTAAGAAATAAGCTCCACTACTTCCTTTATTACCCCCTTTAGCACAGAAAACACTGGGACCATCCTTTATGAAAGGAGAGGAGTAAACACCATCCCATAAGTGACAGCATATCATGTAAATGTGAATTATAATTGTGTTTCCCATTTCAAGCCTTAACCTGCTGAGCAATGTTGAAGTTTCAACAACAGTTAAATGCACAGTTGAACTCTGAACATAACACTGCTGTAAAAAATAATCTTCTTCTCATCCCGTTGTTGCCTTACACAACATTGATCTATATCAACTTTCTAAATCAAGATTATGAGCTATATTAATTGAAGTGCGTTCAAGCGTCCGTAGAATTTAGTTTGGTTTAAATGATGCTGTCTTTGTTGTCTCGCAGTACTAACCAGCATTCTACCAAGAGCAGCCCCAGACCCAATGAGGAAGCATGAGAGAGAGTTATCTGGGCCTACTAACCAAAATATTACAGTGCATAGGCGCGTGTATAGTTTCCACTCTCAGAAACCAGTGAGGCAGGTCAGATCAGTGGAGGAGTCTGAAGGATATGAGGGATAACTCTTCTGTTAGAAACCTCTTGGCACTGGGTTTGAAGTCTTGAGGACTGAGACTGAGGCGGAGAGCTGGATTTATCCAGAGGAGAGCTGCAATATTACAAACTATTACACTGTATAAAACTGAAATCTGTGTGGAACAGCTGACCTATAGGATGTGTAGAAGAATGACAAATGTTATTTACCATCAGAATTTGAGCTGCCCTGTGTTAACGAAGGTAACATTCTGAGTATTCATCTAACATAGCGACATAATCTCATTATTAGCTGCAAAAAGCTTTTGACAAACATTTCAATTTTACTCATTAAAGACTGGAGAGAAATCACTCACTGTGTGCGCACTGCTGAGAAACAGCTCTGTCAAGTTAATTTCTGATCTGCTGTGTTACAATACCAGCATTACTGACAAGCAGAAATAAGCCTCTAATTACTCAGGGTGAATTATGAGTCAAGAGTTTTAGGACAGAACAAACTTTTGAGCCATCCATCCATACCAATAACACACTTTGTCTGATAAAATTTACCCCTCTTGTTCGACATAAAGACGCGAGAAGCAACTATGACAACCACGACAGGCATTAGGCTTTGTGGTAGATTTTGTGCAATTTACAATAAATGACGCACAACAAATGTGAGTAAATCACGTTTGCAAATACGTGCGTCATAATATACGTCACAGATACATCATACATACGTCACAGGCCAGCTGCCAAAAAACTCAAAAAAACAACAAAAAACAAAAATATCCACGATGTTCACAAAACTGTTAGTAAATCCAAAAGCTTTTTGTGTGAGAAGGCTTTGGGCTGCCATATAATCTTTGTAAATCTGGCCCTATATGCTCTCTCTTTAAAGTTCCAACCTTTTTGATGAAGTGTTAGTTTTCACGTCATTCTCATTTTGAAGCTTTAGGCTAAGAACAAGTTGTGGTGAAGTAAGACGTGCGTTCTGTAGTTCATATTCTGCACACTGTTGATTCAACACAGTGACCTCACATCATTTTAGGAGACAAGGGTCGTTTGGATGCTCAGCAAACCGCTCTTCTCATGTCCTGCTTCCATACGAATTCTCCTACACACCGCTTGTCATTGACCACAGTGAAAATGTCATCGAGGTCAAGGACAAGTGGTTAGAAAAGGAGATAGGAGGTACTTTTGCAACATACCCTCTTGGGCTCCTTTTTCTGTTCCTTGTGCCTGTGCACCTTACATGGTAGGCGTGGTGGATTTTCCTGTTGGGGTGTACTATGTCTGCAACATAGCTTGCATATAAAGCACAGATGTAGCGAATGTGAACCTTTGTCTTGAATCTTTAAGTCAAACATTTTGGGCATCACCAACTTGGTTTTTAGAAAATGCAGACACTGCACAGCTATTCAGTAGCAACTAACCCAGGGGTCCCCAATCCCAGTCCACGAGGGCCGGTGTCCCTGCAGGTTTTAAATATCACCCTGGGTCAACACAGCTGAATCACATGATTAGTTCATTCCCAGGCCTCTGGAGAACTTCAAGACATGTTGAGAAGGTAATTTATCAATTTAAATCAGCTGTGATGGATCAAGGACACATCTAAAACCTGCAGGGACACCGGCCCTCATGGACTGGGATTGGGGACCCCTGAACTAACAAATCGCAGGGAATTCCCAAAAGCATTCCTGGCATTAATATCTATTTTACCAAAAATGGGGCCATGATTTACAAAATAAATATCAAGTTGTAGTAAATAAGATGTGAAATTAAATATCGAGTTCAGAGACTCAAAAGTTTTTGCTGAGTTCATAATCAGAAGTTGGGATTTTTGTTTTTTTGTTTTGTTTGTTGGCCCCATCTGGCAGTTATTGCCTAATCGCATGAACTTTTTTCACAAACTTTTAATGCCACAGCTTTAACCTTTCCAGATGAAACAGATTTTGGTCTTGTAAACAGAAAGGCATGCTGGTGGCATATTTGTAAGGCAAGACTAATAAAACTACGTTGATTTAAACCTACATTTTGTTTTTTCAAAAGTTGTGCGAATGGTATGTGTAATAGCATCACTCTGAAGACTGTGTTCAGTTTCCTCTTTTTGGCCAAATGAGTATTAAAATAAGCTGCTCTGACCTAAGCTTGCAACTGTGTTAATCCTCACTTACTAATAGGGAAAAATATTTATCTGCATGTGTGTGTGTGTGTGTGTGTGTGTGTGTGTGTGTGTGTGTGTGT
>NW_005187665.1:147006-160166 GCF_000239375.1 Pundamilia nyererei | reverse complement strand
CGCGGCGTTGCTCAGCTGCTACTTCTCTAACTGGATTTATCTTTATGTATGTGTGTGTGTGTGTGTGTGTGTGTGTGTGTGTGTGTGTGTGTTGATGATGATGTGTTGCAGAACGGGGTTACTCTCCAGCAGAAAGCTGCTGCCTGGACAGAAGAGGTTGATGCCACCAGACAACAGGAGGCCCACAGACCTTCAACTTTGGACAACATTGTGAGTTCAGAAGAAAGTGTGTCTATATCAGTGACTCACCCTAGCAACTGAATTATTTATGCAAGGTTTGGGGCCACAGTGACATATGAAACTTCCACAACTCCAAAAATATGCAGCTGTGTGGGGTATAATCCTGTCTTTGGGGTGGAAAACTGAGTGAATCTCTTTAAAGTCTATTTGGGAAATTTAAAATTGAAAACCGCTTGAAAGTTTAAAAATTGCATTGTTGAGTAGAACTGAATTCATGAGCCACATATTAGATAAGAAATCCAATTGCGATACAGCTGTGAGTTATCTCCACTGAGAAATGCATAACATCAGACCCAAGGCACGCCATTGTGGGGGAAAGCACAACATTTTTGTTACCAGAGTGCCCTCTGGTGGTTAGCATTGATTGATTTGAAATCTTCAAAATGAATCACACTTGGTGCATAAAACACAATTACAGAAAACCTTTAGAGGAGGGATAAAGTTATAAACTGAAGAATGCGGCACACATTTTTAAAGCTATCTGAATCTGAACCCTGTGTAGCATTCAAATATGTGCACATTTTACTGTCTCTGAGTTCGGTAAAGTGATTTATTACCACCAAAGACAATTGCACAAATCAAAACCACATTGTTGTTTGTAATAACAGCTGCAATTACTATTGAAGTAAAGACCAAAGATGTCCCTGAGATAAACCCTGCTGATCTGTTCCTCATTGGAAGGCGACATGCCAGTGAACCACCATATCCCACATATGCTTTCATAATAACAATCAGAGGATTAGCATTGATCCAGTGTTTGTTTTGGTCTGACGAGGGATTTATCCCAGTGTATCACAGAGAAAAGCCTGTGAGTCAGGTTTGACAAATTAAAAGGGGAAAAAAAGCATCTATGTGTATACTGACTTCAGAGCCACACTGTTCCCTCCATGTTTCTAAGATAAGTTGACTGGCTGCTGGCTGTAGTGTGCAATAAATCTTTTCATCTAACAGTCAGTGAGTAAAAGTGGAACTATTCCTTTAAGCTCAAATGAATCGCTGTTTCCTGACCCGCTGGTGCAAACTAATCTGCCACAGCTGCTATCACAAGTAAACTACCTTCACAAGAAATAGTGAACACTCAACAACTGTAATTTCAAAAATCGTTAGCTTCATAGCATAAGTGCCTAAGTCATTTTTTTGTGTTTTCGGAAAACAAGAAAAAACGAATTTTCTAAATATCACATGCATATTTTTAAATATCACATGCAATTTGACCAAAAAATGACTTAGGCACTTATGCTATGAAGCTAACGAAATGCCACAATGAATAATTTATGGGTAGTGAATGAATAGTGGTATTGTAAAGCGCTTTGGGTGCCTTGAGAAGCGCTATATAAATCCAATCAATTATTATTATAAAACAGAAATGCTATGATACTTAATTGTTTTTTTTTATATCCAAAAAGAAACAAAACTGTAAAGTGTAAAATGCAAACAAAAACAGAATGCAATGATTTGTTAATCTCAGAAATTCATATTTTATTCAAAATAGAACAGAATACACATAGAAAATTTATCTCATCTTGTCAGTGCGCCCCAGGGTGGCTGTGGCTACAATGTAGCTTGCCATCACCAGTGTGTGAATGTGTGTGTGAATGGGTGGATGACTGGATATGTAAAGCGCTTTGGGGTCCTTAGGGACTAGTAAAGCGCTATATAAATACAGGCCATTTACCATTTTAACAACAAGCAATACGTCTGGGATGGGTCGACAAAAAGCTAGAAAATGAAGTTGTACTGCGAGAAAACATCTGCAGGAACATTTTTCAGCCGATTAAGTCTTCTCTAAAGATTCTGAGAATCTGTGGGCATTTGTGTTCAAGGGTTCCCAGATTTTTACAGACTGAAAGCTAAAGTGGTAAACTCGGCTTTGTCTCAACTTTTTTTGAGGCATGTTCCTGCAATCAAATTCAAAATCTTTTTCTAAAAAATGATGCAGTTTAATCTCGCCCTGTGTTCTATTGTGAATACAACACGGGCTTCCAAATCATAATTACATTTTACACAACCTCCCAAATCTTTTGGAACTGGGTTTGTAATAAAAAAGTCCAGTATGTACAAGTGATTGGAACAAAGAACATATCGAACAAAACAAGTAAAAAAGCTCCCACAGCAGCAGAAAAGAAACCAAAAAAGAAGCAAGACAGGGACATAATATTAATGAGAACCTAGGAGAACTTTAAAAAAAAAAATGTATAAAATGAACATGAAAGATTCATTAAGACAGGTCAGTTATCATTTTAATTTTCGCTTTACTTCACATGGTAAAGTCTACATAAAACATCCAATTTTCAGCTCATTGCACGTGAAATGAACGGCTACCAGGCCTAAAATTTGTCATCTACATCCCCTCAAGCAATCAGATGCAAAAAATGCATCATACCTCAAATCCTGTCAGTCTACGTGGGCAATGTTTCCTCTTAGGAAAATTAGTCATCTACCAATCAGAGACACAAATGGCAGAGTATTCATTTTTTATTGTGGAAGGTCAGCTTAGACTGAAACGACCCCAATTATTGCTGTCAGTATAGTTTGATTTAGAGGATTCTCAAAAACCTTTAAGAGATTAGTGATTGGACATCAGATCTATAATTTCCTTCGGGATTAATAAAGTATTCTGATTCTGACATTAATAGAAATGTTGTTTGCACCTGAAATTCCAGCAGGCTTGAGCTTATTTAGTCCACTCTTAGTTTACTCTTTCCTACAAAAACAACAGCAGTACCTCATGTTTACACGAATAGTAAAATGACAACAGATTTGAATATAGTCTCAGTCTGTGCTTGTTATATGTTCATACAGGTGGGAATGAGGGAGGAGATCAGAAGGAGCAGAGACGAGATGCCCCTCGGCAAAATACCATCAAGAGGTGAGCAGCGGATTAATAAAGAACTACAATGCTTTAAAATAGACTTAACATCAGCTTTTTAGGTGTTCAAGTGATGCATTTATGATCCATAGTGCTCTTCTACTTTCTAGCTTTTATCTATGCCTAAGCACTTTTAACCTAAGATTCACTCACACTCCAAACAATGCATCAGGGAAAGCTCTGGGTTCTGTATCTTACCCACTTTGACACACATGGTAAATGGTCTGTATCTGTATAGCGCTTTACTTGGTCCTAAGGACCCCAAAGCACTTTACACTATACACAATCATCCACCCATTCACACACACAGGTGATGGCAAGCTACAGTGTAGCCACAGCCACCCTGGGGCGCACTGACCGAGGCGAGGCTGCCGGACCCTGGTGCCACCGGGCCCTCTGACCACCACCAGTAGGCAACGGGTGAAGTGTCTTGCCCAAGGACACAACGACCAAGACTGTCCAAGCCGGGGCTCGAACCGGCAACCTTCCGATTACAAGGCGAACTCCCAACTCTTGAGCCACGATCGCCCCACATGGTTGGAGAACCCACCGAAATTCTGATTATTAGACAACATGCTCTATTTCCTGAGCCACAGCCACCATGAAAAACCCATTTCAGTGATCTGATGTTTAGTTCCACTTAAAAATAAATGTGTTCCCGTCACGTTAATGCTTGTCTGTTAAATATTCACATCCCATCATGGCTATTCATCAGTGCTTATGATGCTTACAGCTACCAGATGTTTTTATCAATTTTTTTCTCTAACTGTTTATTGCCCTCTTAATAACGTTGCACATCGTGCACGTTCATGGCTCCTCATTTGTACTTTCAGTTGAAAAAAGGCTAATTATTTGGTTGCTTAGAGTAAAAATAGACGGAGTAATGATTTATCAAAATAGAACATAAACAACAGTAGCGAAATAATGTAGGTTGTAACCAGTGTTCACTGGTGGGGAAAATAACATCAGCTTATTCAGTATAATTCAATGAATTACCCCGCTGCTAAAACAAAAGCATTGCGCCTGGAGTAAGACACTTAATAATCTCCTAACCCTCTGAGTTACACACACACAAAAAAAATCTAGTCATTAATATTCTTTAATTAATAATTTCACCACAGATTCTTCTTTGCCAAGAACGTTTATCAGCTTAACAAACTGTTCTCTTCGTACCTTTGTGTTTCATTTGTCATTCCTCCAGCCCCGTCTCCACAGGGAAGCGTTTTTCGCTTCGGAGCAGACTCAGCAGGAGGTGGTGGTGGTGGTGGAGGACGAGTAATGAAGGCCCGGGTGGCCCACCAGCCTGTTGGCTCCAACCCCACCTTGCTGTCCTTCAATAGGGGACAGATAATTAATGTGCTGGTCCAACAGCCCAGGAACGGCTGGCTGTTTGGACGTGCCGACAACAGCCCACGGTAAAAAAAAATCGTAGTTTGTGACTGCGTGGAGACTGCATGTGTGGATGTGCAAAGTGTCCATTCCTGTCATTTGCTTGCAGATGACATAGGCCAGTTTAATAAGAAAAAAGTAATAATTTTAGCATAGTACAAAATGAATGGGGTTATTTGTAGACATAGAGATAGTGCCTCATAAGCCCTTCTAGCCCATTTAGAAATAAGCAAAAGCAAACTCCAAACACACATTAAATCTTAATTTGTTTGCATAGCTCTGCTACATATAACTACTTACTCATCAAGATTGTCTGTAAACTACCTAGAAATCTTTTATCAGAACACACAGTGTATATATTTTGCTGTTCTACTGCTTTTTGTTATGTAAGTTCAACAAATTTGGACAGTTCTACATTCTGCGTGTTGAGAAAATGTGTAGTCCACAGAAATTCGTGCAAGCAGTAGTTGTTAAAGTTAAGAAGGGTCGTATGTCATCGTAGTCAAAGGAGCTTGCAAAGAAAAGCGTCTGGACTTCTATAAGTTTCTTGAAGACGTTTCACCTCTCATCCGAGAAGCTTCTTCAGTTCTAAGGTCAAATGGTGGAGAGTCCCAGATATAAACCTAGTGGGAGTATCCCCCCACAGAGGGACAAAAGGACCCCCTGATGATCCTCTAATCGCCTGAGCCAAGGTGTGAAACTGGGCGTGGGTCCCAATCAGCCAGAGTTTCGGGTGTGTTCATTGTGAAACCTGGCCCCACCTTATCATGCGAATTCCTGAGATCAGATGGCCCAGGATGTGAGTGGGCGTTAAGGCGTCTGGGAAGGGATCTCAAAACTGGATTATAGATGGCAGAGAGTTTGTGTCGTAAACCCCCGCCTCTGTTCAAAGATGGTCGTTCACAGTGGACATACCGGTAGATGGCTTCTTTCACTCCTCTTTCAAACCATCTGTCCTCTCTGTCCAAAAAGTGAACGTTGGCATCCTCGAAAGAGTGTCCTTTATCCTTAAGATGCAGATGGACTGCTGAGTCTTGTCCTGTGGAGGTGGCTCTTCTGTGTTGTGCCATGCGCTTGTGAAGTGGCTGTTTGGTCTCTCCAATGTAGAGGTCTGGGCATTCCTCGCTGCACTGTACAGCATACACCACATTGTTAAGTCTGTGTTTTGGCGTTTTGTCTTTCGGGTGAACCAGTTTTTGTCTGAGCGTGTTGCTGAGTCTGAAATGCACTGGGATGTCATGCTTGGAGAAAACTCTCCTGAGTTTCTCAGATACACCGGCTACATAGGGGATGACAATGTTGTTGCGTCTGTCCTTCTTATCCTCCCTCGCTGGTGTCTGGTCTTCTTTTCTGTGCCTCTTTGCTGACTTTAAGAACGCAAAGAGGCGTTCTTAATAAGGTGGGGCCAGGTTTCACAATGAACACACCCGAAACTCTGGCTGATTGGGACCCACACCCAGTTTTACACCTTGGCTCAGGCGATTAGAGGATCATCAGGGGTCCTTTTGTCCCTCTGTGGGGGGAAACTCCCACTAGGTTTATATCTGGGACTCTCCACCATTTGACCTTAGAACTGAAGAAGCTTCTCGGATGAGAGGTGAAACGTCTTCAAGCAACTTATAGAAGTCCAGACGCTTTTCTTTGCAAGCTCCTTTGACTTAAGAAGGGTCGGTTTCACTATGCCAACATATGAATGAATAGAAAATACAGGAATAAAATATTAGACTAGAAGAAAGAAAGAAAAATGAAAAAAGTGCACTGAATGAAGCAAAGATAACAAAATTAAATATTTAGTCTGTACTTGAACACAGATGCTACCCAAAGGCAAAAGTTCCAACCTGACTGACTGGCATTAGCCACACAGCTAGCATCGATAAAAACTACTAAAAGCATAACTCACTTGTACTAAAAGGCTCACAAGTCGTTACATGTTCCTATATGTGTATTTCTTTCACTTAACACGTAACAACTGTAGCTTTTACTTTCTGTCACCTTTTGATTTCAGTCAAGGATGGTTTCCAGCCTCATTTGTGGAAGCAGTGGACGATCCACCAGTGTCACCCACCCCCAGGTAATAAAGATCTCATTAAATTGACTGATCATCAGTGATCAACAGTTCTAGAGTTTTCTCTCCATTATGTTATATATAATCTGACACCACCAGCAGTCCTACAAAACAGCATGTAAAAATTACTCTAACTGACAGAGAGCATGTGCATTATGGTAATAATGCCCAAGATTGAGTTGACTGATTTTGAAGTATTAATACTGCAGCTACTAGCATCTGCATTCTTTCAGCATGCTAGCTACACTAACAAGTTAACTCCTGCTGTCCAGACTCTGATACCCAGCCAACTTGCTTAAACTTTGAAGTAAACAACATGATTTGGGGCTAGTGGAAGTTACATTATTCAAGTGTCTCTCACTCCTACATTCAAGGTTATGCTAGCACTAATTAGCTATTTAGCATTATACAAAATCATACTTATTTGCTCCTTTCACCACTGTCTCCTTTTTTTGTCTCCTCTCCCTTGTTTTTCAGTCTCATTTCATTCCCAGAAGTATAATTCCTCATCATGTGTGGGTGGTTTTAGTTGTTGTTAATAAGTTTGTTTAAACACAATCCTATTTGGTACTTGTAGCTGGAACGAATGAAGTTCTAGAAAGGTCTTGGGTCTGTTCCCCAGTGCCATTACAAACTTTGGCCCTGCTGTGTTTTAAAGTATATCAGCCCTTGTGGCAAGCGGTGCCTCTTATTGTCAAATGTCACGTCATGTTGCTATAATCGGTGGTTGTTACAGAAGTGTATTGGTATATCATGACAAAAACAACGTATTGCTCAGAATGGAGGATGCTTCGCGTTTATTGCTTTTCAGTCAGTATATCTTTCCTTTCTGTAATAGTAGCAGGTAATAATGGATTTAAACTAAACCTCATGCACAATGTTTGCCTTCAAACGTGATGCAGAAAACATGATGTAGTTGCCCCAAGGCTGTCCCTATTGTTTTTGGGGCCAACATATTTAAAAGAGGGTCAGTATGAAACTTCATGGTCTGAAATAATAGGTGAACTACTTAAAATATTTGGGTGACCTATTGCTGTGGGGAAATTCAGCAGGAGCTGCTAAAGTAAAACTTTTTCAGTTAGACACACAGTCTGTCACAGCTAAATGTGAACGTTATCAACTGCACCAAAGCTAGGCCCGTGCATCTCATGTGAAAACTCAATCCATCCATCCCTCGGCTAATAAGTAAGACCTGCTTTTGTGAATAAGAGAGAGAAAGGGATCAGGTGTTGGGTATAAAAACAGAGATGCTGTATTTCTGTGGTAGTCTCAAGAGCTTAAAAAAAGGCAACTGGACTTTTTAGTAGTTGTGTTTTATACTGCAGACTTTGGGTCAAGTTCCTTGATTTAAATGTGCTACAAGCTATAAATGAAGTATACGCAGCAGTCAACACAAAAATTATAAAGTCTGATAACTTATATAACACATTTCAGTGGGCTACATCCTGAACTTACAGGACAGAAACAAAGTATCGTTGAGATACCAATACCAGGTTTTATATCAATAGGACCTAAAAAGTCCAGGTGCTTTAAAAAAAAATTGTATTTCCAAACTAATTTTAATTTTTGTATAATTTCAGTAGAGCAACTCTCAGGAGCAACAGCAGCATGAACAGCCTGCCCGACCATCCAAGAGTCAGCAGTCAGAGTGGGGCCGCGCCCCCTCCTCCACCACCGCCGCCGCCACCGCAGTCACCATCTTTGAATAAACCACATTCGCAGTCTATGAATAAGGCACCACCTATGAATTCAAACATGTCTAATTCAGAAAATAAGGTATGACAGTCAGTTATTAATAACCAGCGAGGAGAATATCAGTCAATCCTCTGTCCTATCATCTATCATCTGCAGTCTTTGTAAAAGAGATTTATGCTACAACTAGTTATCTAATTCTTCCACTGTGAATTGTACAGATCTAGTCGGGTGGTGTCATATTATACGCATGTGTAATTGCTGATAATTTATCAATGATTTCTTATTTGCCCGCTTGCAAAAATAAATCTTTCCCACAGTTGTGTACATCCTTTTCCCATAAATATGTGGTTCATTTGGTCTTAACCCAAGTTTTAAACAGAAAGTTCTAACCACCAGCCCACAGATTATTAATGATAAAGATCATTCAAAAACCACACTGGGAAAAAGTGTGGGACTCAGCAAACATGTAAAACTGCATGTGAGTGCAAAGATAATGGAGAAAATTAAGATAGGCAAGTGAGATGGAACTTCTCATGGGGTGCGATATTTGCAGACCTTTGCTACAAATGTGGCATTTGCCCGTCTGTCCAGCAGGGGCACTGTGGCCAGGTGCTGTTCTCAATGACACCACATCCTTCTTTCTGGTGGATGCAGGGAGGAAGCTCGAGCTGCTGATGTGAGCCTGGAGTTTGTGTGTGTGTGTGTGTGTGTGTGTGTGCTCCTCGTTTGCGCCTCTTTAGCACCCAGCCGTGATCTGGAAATAATTCCAGAAATGACCTTTTCACTTTGGTGCTACTGAGATCAGAAAGTGCTCTGAATAGCATTTGCGTTTTAGGAACATGCAGAAACAATTTGAGTGCCAGGAGCTTAAAGCATATTTTCAGATTGTTTTTGCTTGCTCTCAGTTGTTGTTGTTTTTACAGTCCATCACTACTGTAATAATGTAGTTTTGCACTTTGTGTCAACTGTGGACCCACTGCGAAATGCGTGTGGGGCAACCTGACACAGGTCATCAATCAGCCCCTTTGTGGGAGGACCAAGTGAAAAAGAAAGAGCGAGAGGGTCAAGAGCTCGATCTCGCTGAGCTCCCATTAGTGCATGTGTCTTTGTTTTGTGGTTTTGTAATGGTTCTCACTATCTCATACTGTACATTCTTCATCATGTTTTCTCTTTTTCCTTTTTTTTTCGACAGAGATCGCAAGTGAATGACTCCCGACCGCAGCTTTTCCCAAAGTAAGAATAATATAATTTCAAATTTGCTTTCAAATTGGAGGCAGGCTGTTAAAATGGAGTGCTTGTGCTTTCTCTTCTAAAAAAGTTAATGATATTTTCTTGAAGTGTATCACGAACCCGTACAATTGGAGAGCAACAGCTGAGGGCAGTGATTGAAATGGCACAGCACTGCTTCCATTAGAGTTTGAAGTGCATTCTAGTGCTGAAACCATTTTAGTTAGCAGCATTTGGAAAACCATGACTGTCCTTCTCATTTCAGGTTTTTGAGCTGATGTTTGTACAGTTTTCAAAATGTAATGCTCATTTCTCCGGTTATAACCTTCATACAACCCAACTTTTATTTTCCTCTGCCCTTATCTCCTTGTATATTGCAGGGGTACCAATCCGTTCGCCACGGTTAAGCTGAAGCCCACGTCCACCAATGACCGATCGGCTCCACGTTTATATCGAAGATGACATCGTGACCCTGAAATAAATGCTTTTATTAGGCTTAGCAGTTCGTTCTTGACCTTGGCAGTATACACTGTTAAATTCTGAGGTAAAATCGAATCGTTTTTCCCCCCTTTGTCACACAAAATGGGACAAAGAAGAAACAAGTCTGAATAAGGACTTGAGGTGTGTATTTATGTCAGATCTTTTTAAACTTGCATTAAATGATTTGTAAAATAGTAAGAATGAATCACTGTAACACAAACCAGTGGGTGCATTGATCACAACGGGTCTTAAATCATCATTCCTCTCCTGTGACGTTTACGTCTTTCTGCCAAGAGATGATATGCGAACGCTTTTAACTTTGTCCTTTTTGGAAATAACTAATCGCTGTCTGTGACATGTATATAATGTACAGCTGATGTTAGGAATCAGAGCCAAGACTGTGTTAATGTAAAGTGTATCTTTCATTATGTAGGATAACTCAGGGAGGGTGCTCGATGCCATGCAGCTGCTTTAATTATCTTTTTTTTTATGTTTTTATATTGCACCTTCACCATCTTCCTCCACATGTTCAACATGTGATATTAAGTCCATTGCTAAATATTAATTGTACTTCAAATGTACTTTAGAAAATGATGATATAACCGCAGGCACCTAATGTAATATTTTATAAAAATAGGATGATGTGCCTGAGATGGAATGTACTGAATAATGTAATGTATTAAAGGATAATGTAATACCACCTTAATAGCATCGCATTGTTACTTTACCAAGTGTGTTTCAGTCCCGACCTCATATCTGGCCTCTGCTCCTAGCATCAGTACCTCAGTGCAATTCACCACTTCTTTCTACTTCCTCCATCTGTCATTCTGAATAGTCAGAGCGTTTTGCACATTTTAGGGCAAATGAGCATCTACTGCAGCCTGGTCACAGATGAACCCTTAATGGTTTTAAAAGTATTAACTCTCATCCTACAAAATCCACAGAGGCATACTTTTTGTCACGGGTACATATGAGCAGCCAGATCTAGTGTTTCAGATTTTTTCTGCATTCAGTAGACACTCCAGGCCTTTACAATCCATAACATTAATAGAGTCACAGTACTGTGCAAAGGTCTTGAGCCACCTGTCTTGTTACCTTGAGTCAGACTTTCTTTGAACTTGTGGTCTTGAACAGCAGTCCAGCCCTTCTGAAGGAAAGCATATATGGATACGAAAACACAACAGAACACTATTAATCATGGATTGTAGAGCAGAAGCACCGAAGAACTATTCCTGACGTCTGCTTAAAGAAAATGACAAGAAAGCTGCCTGAGGGAGATCAGGTTGTGTCTAGGGATGGGTATCGTTTAGGTTTTATCCGATACCGGTGCCAAACCGGTACCTTTGAAACGGTGCCGGTGCTTAAACGGTGCTCAAACCTGTGCTTAAAGAATAGAGAACACAAACTTTGTCCAAAAGCGTCTTATGTTTTTATTTTTAGAAGTCTCTTTTTTTCTGCAAAATTAAAACCAAGTTAGCCTTTTCTATTGATACAACATATCTCCTTTGGTTGGAACCTGTGCTCAAACAATGGAAAACACAAACTTTGTCCTAAAACCTCTCATGTTTAGCTGTTTTTTTTTGTAAAAAGATAACAATGTTAGCCTTTTTTGCAGCTATTGGGCATATATGGTATCACTCTATCAAACAAGAAGACAGCCGCATGTAACTACGACAGTGTTTGCTAGTTCACCTTACGTGCATTAATGTAATAATGTAGTTAGCCTACTCAGCGTAAATTACACACGAACAACATTAAGCTACTCGCCCAGAGAAGAGCGGCTGCTGCTGCCACCATCATCCGTTATCATTTCTGCTACACTGGCAGGGCTAGGGTCCAGGACTCTACTCTTCGGGTTCTTGGGGGATGTTGCTAACTCCGGGTCCAATAGCAAGCACCACACCCACAGTAGATGTGCTTGTGTGAGGTCTTGCAACAAGCTATCAAATACGGTGCATTTCTCGGCTTTTAAAACAACGCTATGCGTCGCCAGGTGTTTCATCAGATTCGAGGTGTTACCTCCTTTGCACAGTATCAGCTTAAAGCACTTGTTGCAGGCTGCTGAGTTTGCATATTTTGCTGTGAAGTGCCAGACTTTTGACTGCTTCGCCTTGGGCATTTTAAATCTGTAGCTCTGCTCTAAAAGAACGTACGTACCTGGGCCCACCTGCTATCCTTGGAAAGGTAAAATGATTGGCTAGAATCCAAAGTGCATGACATCTCAGGGAAAAAAAAGCACCGAAATGTGCGCTGCTTTTTGGTCTGGTTACTACCATTTATGTCAGAACCGGTGCCATTACCAGTACCCATCCCTAGTTGTGTCAAAGAATAAAGGTGGTCTTTCAAGCTCTTTTGAATTTTACAAACTCTGTTTTTTGCCTTATTTAATATTTTACCATTCATGTTTGTAAATGTTTCAAGAAATTTCTGCACCTATGTCATATTTTCCTAGAAAAATATAAAGAAATTAGGTGTAGCTCAAGAGTTTTGCACAGTATTGTACTTTATAAATTGCACCTTAAACTTGATGCAGAGTGTATAGCTGGCTCAGAGGATTGTGGATCAGAAAAGCAATGATGTTTTTCTGCAAATGCAGTATTTTAAAATACCCTAGCATCTTTGACATAGTGTGTGATAACACACATTTAAATTTCTTTCTGGCACACTAAATAGTACAGTACTCTTAACTACGAAAAACATTCAGATTTTTTAAATTACATTAAATTAAATGTCAAATCATTTTCTGTGATTCTGTGCTAGTGTGTGTTGTTTATAGTTAATTATGAACCAATTTTTGTAATTGGTTCATAATGTAGAAGCAATCTGAATGACATGTATTCAGCCTTTATTATCCCTGGGGCCCATACTTAAACTGAGGTCTCCTTTTACATACGTATAAGAAGATCACTGGTTTCACACACCCTAATAATGCTTATTTTATCAGGTGCCTTTATTTGACTAACATACAATGTTTTGATTAGTTGCAAAGACATTTTACTATGATGGTTGTTTCATCTCTGTCTCTCTTCCACAGCATGTCTTTGTCCTGTCTTCCTTCTCTCACCCCAACCGCTCGCAGCAGATGTCCGCCCGTCCCTCAGCCTGGTTCTGCTGGAGGTTTCTTCCTGTTAAAAGGGAGTTTTTCCTTCCCACTGTTGCCAAAGTGCTTGCTCATAGGGGGTCATATGATTGTTG
>NW_005187665.1:125758-145432 GCF_000239375.1 Pundamilia nyererei | reverse complement strand
AGCTTTGATATTAATGAGTTTTTTGGGTTCATTGAGAACATGGTTGTTGTTCAATAATAAAATTATTCCTCAAAAATACAACTTGCCTAATAATTCTTCACTCCCTGTAGAGTTTGAGAACTCATCAAAAGATCTCAGGAAACAAAGTTTTCATGGTAACTTCATCCTGTGATAGAGGATGTCATTCCCACATACTTCTTTCTATAATTCCTCGGGTTTTGTCTTCCTCAAACTTATCGTAACTGTCTGTTGGAACAAGCATTGAGGTTGTCTCCGCAGCACTGAGCTCAATAGTCTCATGCCCGCTAAATAAAGTGATATCCTTCGAGCTACAGATCTGTGTTTATTTGCTCAGGCAGTAAAATGTTCTACTAAAGAAGATAAAGATTCCTGTGTTGCCTGTTTGGGTCCTCCGCTGGGGATACTTAACCCAAATTGAACCTCGGCATGAATCCAACTGTGTTAATGGCTCGACAGCATGGTTCTCAAACTAGTATTGCACTTTTGAGTAAATGGGAGATATGGCCTTTTAAACCTCCACTCCGCCGAGGTTTTGTTTATGCCACAGATTATATATTAAGAAATATTTTTAAAAAAAATGATACTGTGTGATCATTTTAACCCCCTTAGACACAGCAGTTTTGTTTTTGAAAGTACACCTTCTCATACAACATTAGGGTTTTTTTTTCAGCTGATCTGCTTGATAAAGGAAAAAGTGACAGAATAGAGGAAAGGAGAAAGAAAGAAGGACAACGAGATTGAAAGTGTAAAATCAGATAAGAGTCACATCAAAGGAAGGAATTAACAGAAGCGACTTAGTGAGTCAGCCTTCTCAAGGCTTTTCTTTTTTCCACTTTATTTTGTTCTTTCACAGCTTGACTTCTTTCTTCTTTTGGTGTGTTTTACAACAGCTCATTACCAGAGGAGAAAGGAATGGATGGATAGCTAGATAGATAGGTTGATGGTGTGGGAGAGGACAGAGGGGAGCGAATGCAGTAAGGGGCACTGATCCAGACATGAGTAGAGAGAAGAAGAGAAAAAAAGATAAACAAGGAAGGGAAGAGAGAGGAAGAACTGGTTCATGGAAATTGAAAGCTAGGAAAGGATGCAAAGTCAGAAGTAGAGAAGGAAATGAGGGTCTTTCTTTTATAATCTCTGTTATCTTTATATATCTACTTTATGCTTTACAATGTAAGTTTAACTCCTGCAGGCATGTTTTTTTTAATCTATACATAAACAGAAACAAGAACAGTTTGTATAAAACGGATTAAATAAATAGGGTGAATACGGCTAAAGGGGAAACTCGGGACGTGAGGAGGTTGCACAGCACAGCCTACTTCAGTGCAGCATTGTGTTTCGTGAAAACTGCAGGTGGGAGGTGAAGAGGAGAGGAGTGATCGGAGTGGGGATCGGCTTCAGCCTGGTGGGAAGGAGAGGTGTAGGTGCTGGCGGAGGTGGAGGAGGAGGGGGAGGTGGGGGGATTGCCAGGATGTGGTGTTGGTTGCCATGTGATCCTTCATTGCAGTGGGAGCAGAAGAATTATTCTTTCACAAGGGCAGCAAATTCTGAAAGAAGGAAAAAACCACAACCTGTTAGGAGAGTGCGAAAACAGCAAAACATTGAAACGCTGTTGAGAAGCACGTGCAGGCGGGTTTATTTTATGCACAATGTTTATACCCTGTCAATATCAGAATAAGGTTTTGAGACTTATCTGCATCAAACAAGTTATCACATGCATGCCTTTAAAGATCATGTCACGCTGTTATCTCTGGGTGGGCAGTTGAATTTTCTTGAGCTTACAAAAGAAAAAAAATGTTACTTTTCTTAAATACTTTCTGTATTTAATCAAACACATTACAATTACAGAATTCGGGTTTTTTTTGTAGGGACAACTCGGGCCTATAGAAAAGAACAAGAACTAAAAAATGAGTAAGATAAGTAAAAAAGTGACTATGATTTTTTTCGTTTTTAAAGGCCCTGTCTACACGTACACGGCTTTTTGATTCACATAGTTTTTTCATGTGTTTTGGACTGTCATCCACACAGAAACTGCAATTTAGATAACTGAAAACCAAGCTATAGAGAAAACACCTTCCAGGGTGAATGTTTTCACAACCTGATTTTTATCTTGCAACATCAAAGATGGGAACCTTTGTCGCCTTTTTTGACATCAGGCTGCACACCACAATATTGCTTCATCACCATCTGTTGCTTTAGCATGCTTTTTTTCCCCCAACGTTTCCATGTGGACAGAGATTTTTTTGAAAAATCCTAATTTTAAAAAATAGCTGTGTAAGTGTGGATCTGAGTTTTCAGTGAGTGGGCTGATGATTCCTATAGGCGGACCCACCGGTAGACAGACATTTGTATGAATTCTGCATCTACTGTGGGTCTCAGCTTTTGCATAATCGTATGTTTACTATATTAAGAAGACAAAAATCATATCTATCAGTTCTGTATCAGGGTTTAACTGTACATCCTTGCCACTCTAAGGACAAAGATGTTCATCCAACCCTTTTGTACCACATGCCCTTTATCTTTAGTTGACTGTTGTGGTTAGGGTGTCACTTTCAGTGGCTACATCGCCCACCGGTTTTTGAAATGAACAGATATAATTACACATTGAAAAAAAAAATGCAGATTGACAGCAGAAAAAACGTATGGCCAAGTGGATTTCTTGTATGGGTGTGAGGGAGTTCACTAGGTCTTCTAGGACATAGATATATCTTAATTCAGTTTTAGTAGTGGATGTAAAAGTGTCCAGATGAGTTCAAGATTCAGGATAATTGTCTTAGGCCATATAACGTGCCTGCTGCAGCAGAGGTGATATACAGTAGCTTCTGTTTATGGATGCGATCACAACCACACTGCTATGGCCAATTTCAAGGAGCAAGGCTAAATTTTAGTAGTGTGCTTTACCCTAAAGTTCAGGGCAAAAAACTGAAAAAACTTTTCTTAAATATGAACATTGACAGACTTGTGCTTAAAATCTGCCCTGATTGCTTTTCCTTGTTTTTTTTCTTCATGATTTTATCCATGAAGCACTAAACACATGCATAGATGAATGAAAATGGGAAAAAAAACCCTGCCATTTGGGTTTTTGTGTTCTTTATGTGTGGGCCTTTATTTAATAATAGAATAATTTGATGTATTTGTGTTGCGTTTACCATCAACTCCAATCTTGCCGTCTCCATCCTTGTCAGCTGCTTTTAAAAATGCTTTGGTTTCTTTGTCTGTCAGGTCCCTGCCATCTTTGGCAAAGCCCTTCAGGACGAATCTACGAGAGGAAGCAAAGAAGATTGGATTTGTGTCACAGAATGCTTTTGTGTGGATAATTGTTACTCTTTTGGGGATTTCTTTGCACACACATGTGTGTTTGAGTGCATGTGTTAGTTTGTCTCACTTGAGTTCTTCCTCCTCTATGAAGCCGCTGTTGTCCGCATCCAGCACCGTGAAGACCTTCTTCACATCGTCGGCAGACTTGGACTTCAGACCCACCAGCTCAAAAAACTTCTTGTGGTCAAAAGAGTCAGCAACTGGACACACAGAAAAACACAGAAGCCACATCAGGACTTTGACGATTTCATTTAAACTCCTCTTGATGCCTATTAAAATTTGATAATCCAAAAAACAGAGTGATTTAGATACGATTGGATCTTCTAATGTTTAAAAAAGAGACAAAGCTTTTGTTGGACACTTAAAGGGCATCAAATTCCCAACGTAAGTAAGTGTGAATATTCACAAACTGTCAGAACATGGTGAAATACAATTAAACTACTAATTTCTCAATGTCGAGGAAAGTTTCTTATTCCGTGTTGGTCTGGTTAATGAAGGCCAAAGGTGGAAAATTATTTTTTATAAGTTGAGTGTAACCGATATAGAACGACGTAAGGGAAAAAAAACCCAAAAGTTCTGGCTCCAGCTTTTTTTGGGACTAACTTTTTCCTGTCACGGCTGTGCTGGTACTCACCTGCAAATGCATCTAGAGCTTTCTTGATGTCATCGGTGTTGAGGATGCTGCTCATTGCCATCTCGGCTGTTGGAGGAGAATTAAATAAGTCAGGGGAGGGAGACTGAATCAAAAGAGAAGACCCGAGAGGGGACAAGGTTAAAAGCAAGGTTGCCAGAGAGCAGAGACAGTACTGAGACATTCTCGTATTACACTGGTGACACTCTAGAAATGGAGCAGGAAATCAGGACATGTGAGAAGGAGGTGATGAGTGACAGAATGAATTAGTGACAGTAAAAGAGGAGTGATAAAGGGAAAGAGGAGAATGAGAGGAGAAAGGTATCCTGCTGTAGTAGGGTGTTGAGAGATACGGGAAGTGAAGGAGGTTTGTTTGTGGCATTTCAGGATGTAGAGCCAGGGCTGCGGAAATTAAAACAAAAATCAGGATGGAAGGAGAATACCAGAATGATGGAGACGAGTGATGACAGATGGACACAAAAACAAGTGTGCCTTTCAAATGTTTTCCATTTTATCTGTGTCATATCTTTGAGGTGGTAGGGACACAAACAGGGCGAGAGGCCACGTCAGCAGGGGTTTAACAGACCATATGAGTCCTCTGCTGTGTTTGAAATATCACCGGAGAATTCAGTTTGTCAGCCCACTCCAGATGGAGAATCTTCTTCTTGTGCCTCGTGCTATGAAAGGTGAACCCTGCGCTAAACTGCGCTTTGGCTTTTTACTGCGTGTGTGTGACTGAACCTGATCGCTGCTTATGAAGTTGTCACTTTCCCGCTGACTTTGACTGATGCCCTCTTTCCTTCTGTTGAGAGTGTAAAGACACGTGTATGGGATGTATACATTAGACGGTAAACACAAATCTGTAAGAGTGGAGGAGGAAGTTATAAAGCTAGAGAGGAGTGGTGCTAAGGGGAAGCGAGTTATGTGTGGATTAGAGGAAGTAGTACTCCGATTTCACTTTACAGGCAGGCGAACCATAATGGGGTTTTGTGGGCAACACATTATTTTAAGTAGGCTGTGTGATCAATGAGTACTGGTTCACTCACATCCACACGAACCTTTGCCTGAATGGACAAATGTACGACTTTCTGCGCTATTCACAGTTCACCAGAAAAATGTCTTGGAAATCAGGTGAATAATACATTACATTGAAATTAGAACATTAAATCACAGCATTTCAGAACGTCAGGTGCAGGCTATCACACAACACCACACACAATAGATGTGCAGTGAATTTTCCAGACAGACTAACTTCAAATCCACAGCAAAAAGCCAAAGGTCAGCAGAGGACACCAGCCAGCCGAACTGTCTTCCAGAGACTAACTAGTTGAGGACATTTGCTAGATCAAATAAATTTTATTTAAGTTATTCACCAGTTTTATTCCATACTAATCAAAAATGATAAACTGGAAGCATATGTTTTACTTTGTGTCCCACAAAGTTGCAAAAAATGCTTGCCTAGAGTACCAATGACATCTCTGGGAGTTTACATCATCCTAAATCTCTCATTTTTGTGCCTCAGATAAAGCTGCGTCACAGTGGAAGTTACAAATACATCAGAAGCCAAAGACTGTGTAGCAGAGTGTAAAATGGGAAGGCACAGGGTCCCTCATATTTCAAACACAAGCTCAGCAGTCATTTCATTAGGGACACCTGTTCAGCTGCTCATTAGCACAAATATCTAATCAGCAGTCACGTGGCAGCAGTTCAGTGCATTTAAGCATACAGATGTGGTCAAGATGACCTGCTTGAGTTCAAACTGAGCATCAGAGTGGTGAAAAAAGGTGATTTAAGGGACTTTGAGCATTGAGCATGGTTGTTGGTGCCAGACGGATATACTGCTGATGTGCTGGGATTGTGCCACATAACTGTGTCTAAGGAAGTAGACTTAGTTATGTGGATTGAAATAGAGAAAACATCTAGTGAGTGCTGGTTCTCTGAGAGAAAATGCCTTATTGATGCCAGACATCAAAGGAGAGACTGTTTTGAGCTGAAAAAAGGCAAAAGTGATTGACTGACGAGATACACAGAAGAACATCACTAAACACACAACATCTCAAGAACCTTAAGCAGATGTGGTCTACAGCAGCAAAACACCACAGCGAGTGCTCTTTCTGTCAGCTATGAACAGGGAACTGAGGCTGACATTTGAATGGGCTTAGCAAAATTGGACAACAGAGGACTGGAAAATCATGTCTTAGCCTGATGAGTCTTGATTTGTGCCGGCATAGGAGGGTCAGGTTCAAGTCAGTGGTGATGGTGTCCACCCATCTTCTGAAGGCTGATTTCAGCAGTACAACACACCATCTCACAAAGCCAAACTGGCTGTGAATATAAATGTGGACCAAAATCTCTGAGGAATGTTTTACAGCACTTTGTTGAATCTATGCCACCAAGAATTAGGGCAGCTCTAAGGACAAAAAAATGGTCCAAACGGTTGCTAGCAAGATGTACCTAATGATGTAGCCAGTAAGTGTACACGTGCAAAACACTTCAAAACACTCAAAACAGTGCCCTTGCAGCAGGTCCTGTATATATTGGCGTCACAATCACTATATTCTCCTATGAGAACACAAAAACACGCAGACAGACAGAACGATTCACAAGGTGAAAGCAATACCAGCCACACTGGAACGCACGTGATCCCTAACGGTGTCCTGACACCTTCAGTTAACGAGCAATTAAATCTGATATCTGATACGTAGTTTGATTCAGATGCAGATGCCACGGAGATAATCAGCAAATCAGAACGTAATGTCACCCCATGGCAGAGCACAGTCCACACACATCCTCTAATACCTGTCATTCATTTGTGCAAGCAGATGTTAACAATAAAGAGATTTTTTATTCAGCGTCTAGCTCATACAGATGGGGGATGAGCATAAGCAGAGCTACTTTTTTTAAGTAGCGTGTTTCAAACAGCTTAACAGCATCTTAAAAATTTAAAAATGAATCGTCACTCTCAAAGATGGAGAAAGAAAGAGGGTGGAGGACAGGAGGAGAAGGGATGATTTCCAAGGGTAAAAACTTGTCAGCAGGTGACAGGTGATAATAAAGTGAAAATTTAATTCATATTACTTTCAGTTTTTTATCCAGTGTTGTTAGGGCTGTCTGATTAAAAAAAACACCAGCTTGTTTTTAAGACAATACGTTTTCTATTTTATACAATATACTTGAAATCTTCAGCCCTTTCATTTTAATCTAGTTAAGGCTTCAAAATATCCTATTCTGAGGTTGTCTGAAACATAGCAACACTAACAAATTAACCATAATGCATTCACCAATTATCAACAAGTGTGCTTAATTTCATAGTAATCCATCTTCTTAATTTTTTAACATGGAACACATTTGTAAGAGTCTGACTTCAAAGATTAGTCAGATGCTCTGGTGGAAAACTTTGAGAGTTGACGGAGTTGAACTGTCTCAACTAAAGTCATAGGAATGACACTCCATCATCATTTTCCTTGGACCGTCATCAACACTGTGTTCTCTCTGTTCAGCAAATGATACTGAACTGGCCAATATCACCCCTCCGTCCTTCTCATTGTTGGAAATACGGTCTGTATGACCTATACATTTCCGCAGGTTGCAAATGACTCATGCCGCCTGTTCTTTGCTGCATCATGCCTCAGATATCACTGTGTTTAATAGCCACAATAAAATGAATGTTTAGCAGCTCTTTATGTACCTTTATGACCCTTAACGGTTAGGCAAACCTATCTTCAGAGTCATTTTGGTTTCAACTATACACCAGTAAATTCATGCGAATGATGCTTTTACATGCTGACCAAGCCTTTCCTCTGAAAGACACAAAAAACTGCTAAAATCCAAAAATCCATCTTTGTGATATTTCCTGTTACAGTAGCACATTTGTCCACGCAGACACACCTGCACGCATACAAACAGACTAACAGTTCACCTTGTGAGGATGGTAAAAATACACCAAAGTTAATCTATAACATCCCAGATCTCTTTTAATAATCTATTAAATAAATTAGGTATTTGAGGAAATGTGCAGATTTTCTTCGTTGGTGTCATTTTATTTCATTTTTAATGTTGGTAATGTCTATGTGATTAGTAGATCACATGGCATTCATTTTAATTCTCATCGATGCAATGATCTAATCAGCCAATCATATAATTCAATTCAAATTCAATCTTTATTGTCCCAAAAGGGAAATTAGTTTAGCAACAGGATAAAAGTAAACAAAACAATCATATAAAATGACAATGATAGTAATAGAAAATCCCAGAACGGTTATATGCCATTTAGGAGACAGGATGCAGTAGGGATAAAAGAAGCTTGGAGTCTTTTGGTCTTCCTCAGAGGTCAGGAGGCAACAACTCAAACTCACTGTGAAGTGGATGGTTCGAACAATGAACAATAGAATGAGCCTTTCTAAGCACATTTTTATTGTAAATGGCCAAAAGTCCATCTTTCCAGCGCCCTGAAATTTTGCTAGTAGTTTCTACCAAAAGACCCAACCAATTCTTATTCCTCACCATCAGGTTACCAAACCAGGCAGCGATACAAAAAGACATCACAGATTCGATAAAACTTCTATGAAACAAAGACAACAGCTCAGATGAGACATTAAAAGATCTCATTCTCCTTAAAAAGAACAGTCTTTGTTGAACTTTTTTAGTAGTGGCATCAGCATGAGATTCAAAACACAGTTTATGGTCAAGTACCACACCTAGATATTTATAACTCTCAACGATCCCAATATCAGCAGTTTTAATGATAGTGGGTGATGAGCTGTAAAAGGACTTCCTAAAATCAATAATCATGTCTTTAGTTTTTGACACATTGAGTGAAAGGAAGGACTCATCACATTAATCCACAAAATCATCTACAACCTGTCCATGGCCTGACTCGTCCCCCACCAGAAGACTGACGATCACTGTGTCATCAGCAAACTTCAGGATGTGTCTGTTCGTGAAATTGCTGCGACACTCATTCGTGTACAGAATGAACAGAAGAGGAGAGAGAGGCAGCAACCCTGGGGTGATTCAGTACAAGAGGAGAGCACATCAGAAAATACATGATTCACCCTCACGCATTGTGACCTATTAGTCAGAAAGTCTGTCAGGAGAGTGGCACAGTTGTTGGCGCCAGATGGAGTGGTCCGAGTATTTCAGAAACTGCCGATCTCTTGAGACTTACCATCTTTAGGGTTCATAGAGAGCCGTCTGGGAAAGAGAAAATATCCAATGAAAAGGTCTTGCCAATGAAAGAGGTCAGAGGAAATGGCCAAGCTTATAGGAAGGCAACAGTCGATCAACTATTCTGTTTATAGAAGAGCATCTCTAAATACTTCTTTAAAAATAAATAAATTCAGTTTGCTCGACTTTCTTGCAAAGTCAAATGAGAACACTTGAAATATCAGGCGTGCCTGAAGTATACGATACTGGAGCCAGAATAGATTGGAAGGAAGTGGATGAAATTTGTTCTTAGCATAAGAGAAATCCACATACCAACAACTCTAAAGCTTATTCATGGGCATATTATATATTTGTTTTATCAAATGTACTAATGAGTGAGAAAGGTAATCAGCAGATTTTTAAAAAAGTTGACAGATTGTTTTAACTCTAAACTTTAATGTCGGGGGATTTCATTCAATACCACGAAATGAATCTAAAACGAACAGCCATAGTAGCACAATTATTAAGAAGTCAACATGATCCATGTCCACAACAAGCAAAGTCCATTATGCATTTATGAATTTATTCATGTAATTCAAAGTGTGGACTCAATGACTGCTTTGTATATTATTTACTTCTTATTGTTATTACTTTTCTAGTAGTTTATTAAAATGTCAGATAATGAACCATTTGTAATTTTGCCTATTTATTAACAGAGTAATTTATTTGTACACAGTGTATACAGTAACACATTTAGCTCATAATTGGTGAAATGTTTGATTATTATTAGATGACATCTTTTGTCTGGCTAAATAAAAAATTGAAAGTTATTCTACAAAGACCGAACTTTAGAAAACGCTTCGTATTTCTTGAGGATAAAGTAACATCTCAAAGGCAGTTCTGGTTTACACAAGGCTTGCCTGTGAACCTTTTAAAGTGGGGAAAGACTTGGGAAGTCACATGACTCTGATGGTCTTGCTAGGTGTGGGAAACCCAACTATAGTGCAGGAGTGCCAACTCTCCAGTTTACAGTAACAGCTGCATGGATGTGTGAATATATTTGCGTGTGTGTGCGTGTGCATGTGAAAGTTTTTAAATGTGTTACTGAGGTGCCAGGCAGACTCGAGTAAAGAGGTGGAATGCAGGAAGAATATACTTGCATTTCAAGAAACCTGAGCCGTTTGTGCTCATTTGAGAATGTGAATCTGAGAGTGTGTGTGTGTGTGTGTGTGTGTGTGTGTGTGTGTGTGTGTGTGTGTGTGTTTGAGAGGAACTCTGTTAAAAGCTGAGGTAATATGTGTGTGCCACTGTGTGTTAGACTTATATAGATAAACCAAGGCAAGGTGCCCCTTCAGTATTACTGCAGTGTGAACTGAAAATGAACCTTCTTCATTTTTTCTCTTTCCGCCTCTCTGGCATTTTACAGCAATCTAACATTAAACAATAAACACATTCTAGTGGAATTATTGTTATTATGTGACTTAAATACCCCTCAAGCTTTATGCTGATTTAAGGTTTCATTACGATCGCCAACAGCGAGGTTTATTTTGTAATTAAAAACTCCACAATTTTTCATTTGGCCTATAACCATACAGTGCATTTCATATCCCTACAAAAGATTTCAGTATTTAACATTTGTCATTCAGTTCCCTTAAAGGGTGCCAGCAGCTTTAGCTACACCATTAATGTGAAGACAATGAAGCACTCTAATGGGCTATTCTTTCTTGAAACAAAGGGAGCCCTCAATGATTTTCTTTCTCCCTGAAAGCTTTTAATCTGAATCGCCACTGATCTGCAAAATTACCTCAACCAGAGCTATCTGTTAGAGTGCATAAGACTGCTTATCGATTGTATGAGAAGAGATGGTACAGTGGTGTCAGTTCCATAACTGAAACAAACACACTTGTGCGTGCATGTAGCCACGGGCGACTGCAGCGAGTAAAAAGAGGATTTGATAAGAGCAGCAGAGGCATGGGGATCATCTGGCTGTTATCACCACTGGCCACTGTCTAATCCGCTGGCAGGTACGGGAGAGGATAGCTTAACCACACAGTTACAGCTTGCCATCAGCAACAGCGCTGCATTTGTGGTTTGCATGTGCGTATGTGTGTGTGTGTGTGCAGAAGGATCTGTGCATTGTTTTACAAGAAAATATTCAGTTCCTGGTCAAAGGAAAACAAAACTTGTAATCTAATCATAACAATGATCATACAAATAATTTTTTAGACATTTCAGTGTGCTATGGGCTGAATCTGTTAGTCTGAAGTGAAGCTTTATATACACGGGGTGTGTTATTGTGTATTTCAAGCAGGAGACATGCATCTTTTTGCTCTTCCTGTACAGTAAGTTTTTAGAGACCAGTATATAAGAGATATGTCATTTGGCACCTGAGGTAAAACTGTACTTTAAATTATGCCAACGTAATAAGAATGTCCTGATGTGAAGCAGATACACCATTAATGACGGCCCACGAGCAAAGATGGCAAAAGTTGTACCGCTTTACCCGAGGGGCACGTCCCTGTGTCATGTTTGCACCAAAACACTCTGTCTCCTCATTAATTAAGACTGCAACCACTAAAGTATTGTTCTCCTCATTAATATTCATGGCACAGTTTAGTATGTGAGCAATATGCAACATTTTAATCATAAGCACATGGATTTATTCTCAAGAGAAATTTCCCGTACTTCATCAGCATTTTGCTACAGATGCATTACCATGGAGCACGGGCAGGACACTGCTTTCAATCTCATTAAGTGGTAATTAAAATTTGACCTTGACAGATTTCACACATAAGCGGTGTTGCAAACCTGTGTCCTTTAATTCTGGCAGCAAAGCGTTACTATCAGAAAGTGATTACTTTGTTGATATCCTGTCGCTCTATCTAAATCTAAGCAGACTCTATGGAGACAGTGAAAGAAGGCAAATTGCTTTTCCTGTTTAGTTGCATCCATCACTGCATTTGATTAGAAAGCAAAGCCAGCTGTAAGCGTTCATCAGCCCTGTGAGGAAGGTACCTGAAAATCATTGTCAAGTGTGATCTACTGCAGGTTACACTTAAAGCACTGGCCTTTGTCGTTTCATCTCTCATTTATCGCTGTCTTTTTCTTTAAGGCAAACTTTTTGTCTCTCCCTCATTCTTCCTCTTACCTTGTTGCTGGTGGACGGGTTTAAGGCGGGAAGAGGGGCGAGATGGGTTCAGGAGGGATGTCCAGTCAAAGATCAGAGGCTCTGCTCTTTCAGTTTTATACCTGTCCTCTCCAACTATTTTAGGATGAAAAATGGGCTCCGGGTTCAGTGTGGGGACAGGGGTGTTATCCTGCTAGGTTGGCCTGTATCACTTTCCTGACTGGACCCGTGCAAATCAAACATTACTATTAATAATCTTGGATCAATCTCCACCCCTCGTTCCAGCCAGATTTCTTTTCTTATGCTCACCCTTTCTCACCCCTCCCTCACTCTAGCTCTCCCTCCTTCCAGCCATTCGATTTCTCCACCTAATTTTCTCACACCTCCCACCCGAGGGACTTTGCTCTGTCCTCTAATCCGTCTCTGATCCTATCACTCACTCCACTACTTCTCTTTGCCTCTCTCTCTCTCTCTCTCTTCCTCTCTCTCCATTCTCTTAAACTTTTAATTTTCACTTTTAATTCTCCTCTACGAATTCCTCCTTTAAGGCATTCCACATCATCAGTGACAAATTACAAGGCCATGCTCTCTATCACTGTTGTTTTCTATCTCTTGATCATTTAAACTGTTAGAAAGTTGGCATACAAAATCGTCTTTAGGGTATTTCTTATGATGCTTTGTCTAATAATCTTCTTTTTAGTTAGTATTGATGCTCAGGATTTCCTGTATTGTTATACACCTGTGGTGGCAAAACATTTTTGATTTCTGTTTATATCCAATGGTGAAATTTGTCATGTGGCTAGCTAGCTAATTAAGCTAACATTAGCCCCTTGAGTTGGCTGTAAACGTTGGCTAATATACGCTAACATAAGCCCATGAGGTAGGTGCAAACAGGATACTTAACAATACTAGTTTGGTTATCTAGAATATATAGTGGGGAAAAAAAGAAGAATATATTTCCATAAAGGGTATATTGGGCCCAAAGCAAACATTCCTAAATCCAATGTAAAAAAAAGAGGATACATGAGAGAAGATTTCAGACATGAAAAAGAGCCAAGTTAAAAGTTTCTCAAAAAAAAGTCCCCACCCTTGGTACTGTTAACTCTGTGTGGCCTTATGTGTGATTTATACTTCTGCTTTGAATCGATGTAGCCCCTACGATGTTTACAGCATTTATACCAATGCTGGGGGTGTTGCTTTGCAGTTTTGCTGCCAAAACAGTACTTAATGATAATAATAATAATAATGGATTGCATTTATATAGCGCTTTTAGTTCCCATTAAAAACTAGTTTATCCATTCTCTTTCCATTGATTTGGAAAATTGAATCAGAAGAACAGGTGGCCAGGAACTGACAGAAGCCAACAATATGTTCACAGTGGGTCAATCAAAGCTAGCAAGGGTTTCAGAAGGGTTTGCGGATGCTATATACCTACAATGTAGATTTAATGCAGAGGCATGAATCTCACTTTTAGAAGAAACTGAAAGTTTGAAAGACTTGCTGTGGCTTACCCAGGCTGCTGATTCATACCTCGTTACTTCCTTTCTAAGGGAGGGCTTTGTGAATCGTTAATTGTTAGATTTTCTAAAATCAGTTTTCTGAAGTTAAGATATGAATTAAGGAAAAGAAAATTGAACAGTATTCTGAATAAAATTTGTAGAGAAGTACACCTCCACAGTGAACAGTGCAGAGAAAGAACTTGCAAGAGGACCACGCTGCCGTTGATCACTCAGGCAGTGGCAGGTATTACATCTCCGGCCCAGCAGAGCACACCCAGTGCAGGAATTGTCCCTGAGGCTCACTTATAGATGTGAAGTACTTATAGCTGTGGAAACAGCTGTTTCCACTAAAGAATCGCTCACAGTGACCTTTAGAAAGACAGTCCAAGGCTTAGGCACTACTGTCTGCATGTAAGAGCCGTAAACAAGTCTGTGTTTGTGTGTTTGGGACTCGTGCATGCATTGTGAATGCTGAGTGCAGGAGTGTGAGTGAGACATTAAAAACAGGGGTGTGTATTCTCTGTCGAGCGACTGTGGACACCAGGTGCTATCATCCCAGTTACTGTAAAGATATTGTAGTTATGAGGCTACTATCAATTTCATGCTGGGTATTTATTTTAGAAAGAAAAGTGTTTAAACAGGCAAAGATTTATTATCTTTGCCATCTAATTATGAAATGTTTTGTATATTTGCCTGAGACTGTCATCACCATGACTTTGCAATCCTTACAAGGTTTTAATGGCATTAAATCGAGTTCTCCAATGACCTTCCTAGTCTATATAATGTTACTGGTGGTGTTTCTTATGTGGGATTTAAACCGCCCCCAAATGATACTGACCTCTTTCTTTTCCAATCATACATTTTTAGTTACAACATGTTGACAGAAACTGGGAAACTGAGATATGAGATCAGTAATCTAGTCACAGTTACTTGTAGGGTGGCAAAAAGCAATGATATGAAATTGAAGGTACTGACAAATACCTTATTATGTTCAGGTTTAGGATCTTATGTGAGAACTCGAAACTAAAAATAACCTTCTCTTTTAATTCCTCTGCCCCTGTCCTTGCTGCTGTGTATTCTCCTTTTTCTTCCCTCCATCTTTATCTAATTTTGTTGCAACATTGTGACAGGAATTTCTATCCCTCCTTCCATCCATTACGTTTTTTTGCTAGTACACTCCTTTCAAGTTCTCACTTTGTCCAGCCAAAGGGCCGCAGAGGGAGTTACCTTGATTCCCTCATTGCCTGGGTGCTTCTCGCTGTTGCCTGCCAAGAGGAGTCAGCAGGGTGACAGGATGGAGGAGGGAAGAAGAGAGAGACAGAGAGAGAGCTGATGGAGTTGTGACAACTGAAGCCAGGAGGGAGATAAAGGTGGGTGATGAAAGTGCAGAAATTAAAATAGTAATGACAAAGGAGAGATTTAAAGAGGAATGCAAAGAGAGCATTCTCTCTAGTGAAGGAGTAGAGGGCTAGAAGGTTGACAGTAGATGATGGAAAGGAATTTCGATGTAAGATGGTGTACAGAGGGGTTGAATGTTGTGGAAGCAAAAGGACCGAATGTGAGAAAGGATCAATCCCAGAGTTTGCCTTATGTGTTTGGGTTTATCTCAAACCCCAAAGACTGCAGGACACCAGGTTCATCATTGGCTCACATTTAGAGACAAAACACAAATCTTTGGGAGTTTTTCTTTTTTCTTTTGTCCCAATACCATGGCAGCACAGACTCCACCCTCCCGAACAGCATCTGAATGTTTCCAGTCGCCCTGCTGCTACAAATGATTGGTTTGCCGCTGCACCGTTTTCATTAAAAAAGATTTTTGGCTCGTGTTTACTTATGGGACTCCCATTTGTCAATGTTTGTTTGAGATTGCTCCAAATGGATTTGGATATGTTGTTGTGCACAGAATGGCACATTAAGGTGGAAAATTACAACCTACCTCTCTGATTCATTGGCAGCAGTCATGCAGACCGGATCTACTCTTAATCATGCAAACTCGTTTGGCTCATTATTGGATTCTCCTGAGTTTATCTGGCTTTGTTAGTCAAATCATGATCAAATATTTGTGTAAGTTATTTGTGTTAAAAAATATGCTAATTATTGAGTTGGGATTTAAGATTATGACTATTATTTCCTCTCAGATTATGTCTTTGGCCTCCTTTTTAAAAGGATTCTAAGCAAAACATGATTAGGTTTATTCTTGAGATCAACTAAGATGATAAAGTATAAGGTAGAAATCCCAGGAGGAACAGAAAGAGAAATGCACTTCTGTACACGAGAAATGCTAATAAGAGAAGTTGGGTTGAGTGAAATTCCTTTGAGCGGGAATCCAGGTAAGACAGCATAATGCAGTCACAATGGGAACCTGGTAAGTACAAAGAGATAGGGAAAAAGGAAGTTTCCTCCAAACTATCTGCTTCCCTGCATATTTTAAATGCATGGATGTACTGCAAAAAAAAAAAAGGTTGACCTCTTTCTCTCTTGTCTTCATATTCTTCTGAAGGAGGTAGGTGTCATTATCTCAGCGTCTTTGTGAAAATCTACACTCAAGAGATGCCTTTGTAAATGGAAACATAGAGGGATTGCAGCAAACAACTGGTTACACTCCAGAACAAGAGGGTTAGAAAACATCTTAATTCTTTGGGTACATCAAACCAAGATGCACTTTTACCAGAATGATGGGAAGAGAAAAATCTGGAGAAGAGAAATAAGTCATGACCCACAAGCATACCCCGACATCTGGAGCAATGTCGTGCCATTGGGGTGTATGGCTGCCAGTGGAACTGGTGGTCACTAGTGTTTAGTGATGATTTGATTGCTAATAGAAGCAAAACTGATGGGACAGAGCTTCACAGTGCAAAAGGATAATGACCCAAAGACAAAAGCAACCCAAGAGTTTCCTATTTTGATGCCTAGGCTTTCACTGATTGCAAAGGATATTTGTGATGTGTTACGTTTCGGTGTTGCCAGTGTTTTGTTTTTTGCGTGACTGTCATGTATTTCCTGTTTTACTTTGAAAGTCTATGTTATCTTAGTGTGTTCAGTTTACTTTTCCTTGTCTCGTCAGGTCTAATTTGCCCCACCTGTGTTTCCCTCCCGTGGTCCATTCCCTGATTGCTCCTTCTATGTATTTAAGCCTTGTGTTTCAGGATGTCATGGTCGCGATCTCCCCCCCCCGTGTTGTAAATAAATAGTTTGTTGTAAATAGTTGTGAATGGGTTTGTCAATGCTTTCGTTATGGGATATTTTCGTATTTTGGTGGAGAGCCTTCGTGGTTTTATTTTCCTTATTTCTGTTTTTCTACGTTGCACCCCGGTTGCCTAGGCCGGGGTGTAACAGATGTTATGATTATTATATTTATGTTAGTTTGTCCAATCACATTTGAAGCTCTAAAAAGAAGAACTGTGTATGAAAATAGGTGTTTAGCTTCCTAAATACTTTTGTTAAGTCTCTTGAATTAAAAGCCTTTGAATTACATTTAGATTTTTCTTTTAAATCCACTGTTCATATATGGATGCAAAATCACCCTAAAACATGACACGTGACCTTATGCACACTAAACTCAAATACCTTGACATCCCAGAAGTTATCCTATCTTGGTGTCATCTGATGAATATCGTGTCATAACATGCTACTGTCTCACTCTGCAGATGACATCAGTGTCAACTTATTTTTCCAGTTCATGACACAAAGGTCTAAGAATGGGTCTTGGTATGACTGTCTGAAATATCCTTCAGCCCTAGATAACCTTGTGATTCTTTTGGAACTCCCCACCCCCTCTGATTCTCTTTCTTCCTCCACTAACAAAACCAATTTGACAAATGTGTCATCTCCATCTAATGAAAATATATATGTTGGGTTGTCACCGCACAGTAACATTTAATATGGCATAAGTTTTCAAAAATGAGCTCAGCATTTATACAAGTCTCTGTGATCCAAAGGCTCCGGCTTCAGATTGCACTGAAAATTCAATTTCAGAGAGACAAAGAGAGGAGATATGCAGATACTGCTATTGCTACAAATCTTGCTGAGAGTGGCAGCCAATCCAAAGAAAGTGGCCGTCATTTGGAAAAGCGGCCAAAGATGGGGAAGCTAAAGCAGCTTGTTTCAAGCAGTGGATGAATTGGAGGGTCACATCAGTGCCTACCACAAAACAAATAAGGATTACATTGAATTATGAATCATGCAAAGCTACTACAGTGGCTGGAAGGGAACCTAATAAGCCCCCTTTGAGATTTTTATGTGCTACTTGCATCCAAATCAAATCCAGGCCTCTTTTGAGGATACTTCACTGTGCAAAAATCTGATGTGAGGAAATGAAATGTTTTAGGTTAGAATGTCAATAAATGACATCAGCGACTGAAAGCAACCAAAAAAAATCTTTTTTATTAAAAGAATTAAGAAATAAATATGCAAATAATAGTACTCTTGTAATCCTTGACAGAGGCACACAATTTTTTTAAATGTAACATCCCCGACACGCGCGCACACACATAAGCTTTAAGAGTGTTTGCGAAAGAGAAAGCTGGAGAGAACAGCCATCATGTGTCCTCCATGTGCACTGTTATATTACTGTGCCTCAGCAGTGCTTCCATCCATCTCGCTCTCACATCGAAATGCAGAAAGAAAAGTAAAGTACACAGAGTTGTGAGACAAAATTTGATAGATTGACGGGAAAAGTGGCAGTGAATCTGACAATAGGAGAAAAAGGGAGAAGATGTGTAATAGACAGACAGAAAAATCCACCTGGTTATTCACCGTAATAATCATCAGTCCCCCCTTGAACTATAGAACTGCATCCCGTAAACCTAGAAGGTTTCTGCAAATTTATAGATGTAAAGGACCACTCCTTGCTGCAGGGTCTGAAGATATTGGACAAAGATACCCAGAGACTTGGAAGTGTGAACGAATGATTGACCTGTCTCTACACACAAAGGAGGATGATGTACCGATAGAGAAGAAAGGTTGATGGAAGGTGGAAAAGGACGAGACAAAAAGCTACATCGAAGAAAAGAGGATTTTCCTGGATGCGATTTAGGGTGGAAGATGTATGAGTGTGCCTGTCAGATATCCATCTGTGCGTCTATCTTTTGGTCTGGAGAGTTGAGAAAATAAAATTTCTCACATCGAGCGACTGTTGAACTATCCATGAGGTGACAGTGTTGTCATCAGCTGTGCCTTCATCCCTTTTATTTTTCATGTGGCCACAGTGAACATGGTAATTTTGTTGAAACAGTTGTCATGCTGACTTAACAAGATGAGGATGAAAACCCTTCAGCTGATTTTCAGAGATTCACCATCTTTCGTATTAAAGGAAGTGATTTTATCTGGTGACGCTGGCGCACACCCATCAGAGCAAGCTGGAGTAAGATTATCATAAATTTAAAAAAAAAACCTACGAATCGAGTTATGAGCTTAACAAGTTACTGTGATGCAAATAAGAATATGTCCCGTGGATATGGTGGAAAATTACTTTGAATTGTTAGTGTCAGCATCCATGATCAAAATGACAATGCCTAAAATCATTCAGATGTTTTATTTGGTTGAAAGCGCGGAGATGACAGATTGTCCAAAGAATGTTATGGCAATCCTTTTTCTCTTCCACTGTGTGTCTTCTGTCCTGTCTCCCTCCCCTCACCCCCAACCGGTCACAGCAGATGGCTGCCACTCCCTGCTCCTGGTTCTGCCAGAGGTTTCTTCCTGTTAAATGGGAGTTTTTCCTCCCCACGGTCACCAGGGTATTCTCTGTATTATTGGGTCTTTACCTGACAATAAAAAACACCATGAGGCATCTGTTGTTGGAATTTGGCACTATATAAATAACACTGAATTTTTTTGGCTGATATACAGTGGGGCAAAAAAGTATTTAGTCAGCCACCGATTGTGCAAGTTCCCCCACTTAAAATGATGACAGAGGTCAGTAATTTGCACCAGAGGTA
>NW_005187665.1:119971-124389 GCF_000239375.1 Pundamilia nyererei | reverse complement strand
AGTGTACCTCTGGTGCAAATTACTGACCTCTGTCATCATTTTAAGTGGGGGAACTTGCACAATCGGTGGCTGACTAAATACTTTTTTGCCCCACTGTATCCTGATCTGTATCAAAGTGGATCAGA
Organism: Pundamilia nyererei; assembly: GCF_000239375.1. Taxonomy (NCBI): domain Eukaryota; kingdom Metazoa; phylum Chordata; class Actinopteri; order Cichliformes; family Cichlidae; genus Pundamilia; species Pundamilia nyererei. The sequence goes on along the minus strand of NW_005187665.1, from coordinate 124,264 downwards.
CCAACATTGCCGAGGTCAAGGTTTGAAAATTTCAGGACAAGTGGTTCTGATATATTCTGAAGAAAAAAACAAAACAAAACAGAACTTCCAATAAGAACTGGTCTGATGATCCTGAGTTCATTAATTATCGTCTGTTACAAGGTGTTGGTGGGTTCTGGTCTGTCCCAAAGGGTAAGATTGACCCCTCAGCTAATCTTTACTTGCATACCTTTGCATCTTGAAGTAAAATGAAGTCATACAATTCAGTAATGAAAACATTCAGCTCACCAATAAGTTAATGCACTAAAGACCAAGCTCGTGCTAATTATCCATTTGACAGTAGCTTGTTAGGAGACCTGGGTCGTTGATCCAGAGTTTTGAGTTTTCATTATTATTGAAGTTTGATTTTGATATTATTTATCATTTCTACTCTTTTGGTTTATTTGTTAGAGTTCTCTGTCTTATGGTTTATGTCTCTGTGTTCTATAGTTGCCGTCTGCCCTATCAGCTGTGTCCCTTTGTCTAGCCCCCGTCTCTGTGTTATGTTTCCTGTTTTATTTTGAAAGTCCGTGTCTCATGTTAATGTTTTGCTTCCCTTGTCTCGTTAGCCCTGATTTATCCAAGCTGTGTTTCCCTCCTGTCTCTCATTCACTGATTGCTCCCTCTGTGTATTTAAGCCCTGTGTTTTCATTGGTCTGTGTTGCGATTGACCATCATCCGACGCTGTGTGGGCTGTCCAGCTGCCTGCCAGTTAGTTATCTGTATTCTCAGTTTGTTTAGTTTTCTGTTCTGCCTTGCCATCCAGCAATAAAGCTGAGTTTGAGTTCACGTTTGCCTCCGAAACTTTGTGTCCTCCATACCACCACTCCTGCCTGCACACAGCCTTTACCTGACATAGCTTAGTGCATCTGCAGCAATAGGTTGATCGTCGACACTGATTTTCTGAGCACACGGGGTTATGGAAGTTATGGAACGTCTCCTTTCTCTTATATGTGTTTAGAACTAAAAAGATGTCGCATATCAGCTCATGAGGCTGGCTTTTAAAGAATGATCTCGCTTGTAAATGACAAAACAAAATGTTTTCAGTTCATTCTGCGCTCACAGTCGGTGACCCTCACTCATCCGAGAGTGTGATTAGTTCTTTAATCCACTTCAGAATGTGTCTCCTGTTTTGTATACTATAACTATAATTTTTCTTAGAGTGCACTATGAGTGTACGGGTTCAATTATGCACACTGGTTCATGCTGTGGTTTAAAATAGTTTGCTATAGGTGAGAGTTTTGGCAAAGCTTTAGATTGCTTGCCTTGTTTGTTTAAGCTTCAGTTCCTTTTTATGAGTTTATTATTTTCGTGTGTGTTTAGTTGCCTCCACAGGTCTGTATTTGTTCTCCAGTGCTCCCGTGGATCTTTTGTGTTTGATAAGTGTCATTTCTGTTTTACTGTAACAGTTAGTCTTGTGTCCTGTTAGTTTTACTTCCTCAGTCCCATTTTTCTCTTGTCCATTGTCAAATGATCTGTTGTTGCTTCACCATGCAAGCTCTTGTGTTCGGGGATTTTTGCTGGTTTCACATTACTGGACTATGTTGAATATGGAGTTTGTTTTTGGTCTGAATAAAGGGCTTGCTCTCCATCGCTTAAGTCTGGCTCCTGTGTCTTGAATTTGGGTGCACAGCTCCACAGGTCAATTACACCACTGGTTAATCTGCTGATTCATGCAAATGGCCAACAGCATTGCCAGCATATATGCTTTTGCATGATGCATTACATGTTAATTTCCAAATGTTCACATCCCAGTATTTTATATGTGGTGCCGACCATGATAGAGAAACATTAGTTTTTAGTTTTATGAGGTTAGCAATAACTGTTTTTCCATGCATTATTAAACAATTAGAAAAAAGACATATAAACAAAACCATTGTGATATATAAACTTGGCATATGATTGCATCTAGGAGTGGTGACGAGCTACAGTGCAGGGTGTTGCAGAGAGATGGGGTGATGTGTTTGATTCACACAGTATCTTGTGTCAGCCTTGGCTGGATGGATGGTGTGAACTCAGGCAACAGGTGTCTGGGAATAGCTGAGAGTGACTTCAGAAGCAATATAAGTTCCAGCAACCAGATATGACAGGCTGTAGATATTCAGAGAGAGAGGAGAGTGAGAAAAGGGGGAAAAACTCGCTTTTTAATTTTTTCTTTCTTTCTTTTTTTCTTTTACTGTTTTCAAAAAGTTACATTTCCTCATTTAAAAAAAGTCCAAGTGTGAGAGCTGGAGTTGTATAAGCAGAAAAAGGGATGTTGATAATGAAAGGAATGAGAAAGAGGAAGTATATCTAACATGAAATGTTAAAGGGCACATTGTTGCTAAAGAAAAGTACTGGAAATGAGGAAATAGAGCGATTTAGGGGAAAAGCAAGCTAAACATCTTAAACTGAGGTCTACCTGGAACTAAATGAGAGCTGGGAGAGCGTGTTTGTGGCCACTGGTGTCCCTGAAGGAGGTTTACAGTTTCTGCCAAGCACGATTTGAATGTAGCTAGCGCCAAGTAACCTGATCGCTGGCAAAATCACAGTGAACTAATTTTACCTTCAGCAGTTGGTTTACATTCAGTGAAGTTATTTAAATTAATTTCTTCTTTATGGATGGAGTGATACTGAGAGACGAAAAAAGCTTGAAGAGAGTTCACGAGGGAACGCTATCTCATTCTGATGGTGATATAAGTGATCTGTGAGTAGATCCACAAACATTGCCATCATATAACACCTGTCCTACAGCTCTCTAAAGACAAAGCATGAAAATGGATGAGAGTTAGGATTTTACATCTTGACTAGTGTCTGATTGTTGTGAGATTTTTTGCATTCACTGTCCCCAGAGGGATGTATCTGTCAGCTCAAAGCATTGCGGAGTTAAATGTTTTAGCTGATAAATGGAAATATTTAAAAGATGAGTGTTTCCCCCCCAAAATTTTTTTTTCTTTTTTTGTCTTGTTTTCTTCTTCTGAGCTGTGCCTGTGAGTCACCAAATTTAACTTTATTTTATCTCAACAGCTCTTTTTTTATGATGGCCCTGAGGGATTCGAATGCACTGCAATCTAAGAAAGCGCCAGCAAACAGAAAAAGATTGCGAAAACATACACAAACCAAAGTAGGAAGCTAAATAAAACATAATGGAAAGTTCACAAATATCTCACAAAAAGCAAGAAATGCCAAGAATGACACTGAGATGTGTTTAAAAAAAGTGGAAGATTTATCAGTGTTGTGAAAGAGAAAAAGATGCAAAATAAAGTGTTTTTTAATCGCATAATGCACAACCTGATCAGTGCTGGTGCAGGATCAACATTGCGACTCACGAGTCCTGAAGTTTGGATGTTCACTTTGCATTAGCCAAGAAGTTATGGGCTCAAAATGTGGTCATACATACTTTGTACTTGTAAATCGGTTTTGTACTTGTAAAAAAGATTTGTATGTGTAAAAAAAAATTTGTGTGTGCGTAAAAAAGATTTGTGCGTGCGTAAAAAAGATTTGTATGTGTAAAAAAGATTTGTGTGTGGACTTAGCCAAACAAAAACCCTGCAAGTTACAAGTACGAATTTTGACCCTATTTTTCTTCCTTTAAGCTGATTGGTCAATGTCATGTCAGTCACAAATTAAACAATCCAATCAGAGAACAGATGGGTTTGGCTGTCGGAGGGGCACTTTTTTGAACTGCAGGTCCTTGAAGGGTAATCTCTATATAAATATCCGATAGCAGTTAGGTCCAATGTTGCCAACTTAGCGACTTTGTCGCTATATTTAGCGAGTTTTCAGACCCCCTTAGCGACTTTTTTTCTATAAAGCGACTAGCGACAAATCTGGCGACTTTTTCTGGTGTTATTGGAGACTTATTTATAACGACTTTTTGACGTGAAAGCGCGTATCGCTTTTACTCTCAACAAGCAGCGGTGCTGCCGTGGGCACCTCGCCCATTCCAAAGCGCTCATGGGTGGAGGATAGTCCTCCCCCCGCTGCTATCACGGCAGAAGATGTTCACACCTAAGCGTCTGAACTGCAAATGAATCGCGCATGAGCGAAGCCGCTGCTCCCGCACTGACTGTAACGTAGTCAGTTCTTCTTTTACTGTTATGCTGTTTTGTGGATCACGAGGTTTAAAACTACTTATAAACACCAGTGTTGGGTAAGTTACTTTAAAATAGTAACTTAGTTACATTACTAGTTACTTCTCTCAAAAGTAACTCAGTTACTTCAAGTTACTCGTTACTTTCAAAGTAACTAGTTACTAGGGAAAGTAACTTTGGTTTTACTCAGAATTCTCTTGTT